>NC_142521.1:16860000-17042500 GCF_964205215.1 Stylophora pistillata | reverse complement strand
ATAAGGAAAGGTAAATCGAGAAACCCTCAAACGCTTAAGTGCGTCTTGTGTTCTCCTGCTAATCGGCTTCCAGTGAGACTAAACGACTTAATTGAAGACGAGTTGAGTCGACTCATGCGAATCGTGTCGATTCGCCAAAATTTACTACCCTCGTTTAACGCCTAAATGTACTCTTCTGCGAATCGACTTCTGGTGAGACGGATCGACTTTACTAAAGACGAGTCGAGTCGACTCGTGCGAATCGTGTCGATTCGTCAAAATTTACCACCCTCGTTTAACGCCCAAGTGTGTAATGTGCTCTTCTGGGAAACGACTTCCGGTGAGACGGATCGACTTTACAAAAGATGAGTCGAGTCGACTCGTGCAAATAGCGTGGATTTGTCAACATTTCCTATCTCCTTTTAACGCTTTAAGAAGAGGAAGGTTCATCTCTATTGTCTCTAATCTTCTGCCAATGGATTTCCGGCCGTTTCACGGCCGTAGACTAAGTCGAATCAGATTGGGCAACATGGAGAGGGGTCCAAGGATGGTGGAAATATGTAAATCAGGGTGAAAAGCTGCCACTATAATGGTTTGCAGTTTCCAAAAGTGTTGGGAATTGATGTAGAAGTTGGATTGGGTATGGGTAAGGATTTAATTTGGGAAAATGCAACGAAAACAATTCTCTAGGCGGTTCCTAAGCTTTCTTTTTAATTCTAGAACCACAAAAAATGACTTTTGATATTTACCATCACAAGTCATGCAGGTGATAGGATCCTTGTGTCCTCTCAAAAGTGGTGAAACAGAGTATCTCCCTTGCTCCCAATTCTTATCAAGTGAAAGGGCACGAGTGTAGATCTCCTTCCAGCGACAGGTGGCAGGCTTTAGCCCAGTACATGTGTTATTTGTCAATGATGCATTTGACTTTTGAGAGATTAATGTATGAGGCATTTGCAGAAGATCTTCTCCAAATCTGTCCCACCCCTTTTGAATACAGAAACGATACCTGAAATACAATTACATATAAATGGAAGAGTCAGACAGCCAAAGTAAAATTAAAAGAAGTTAAAATCAAAGCCACCTGGTAAATAAATAAATGAATAAACTTTAATAGCTAACACAATTACTGGTTACCCAGTAGTTTACATTGTTGTCTGTATTAAGAAGAAGTTTTAACTAATTGCTTAAAAATCCCCACTGGCAGGAGGCAACCAGTGGGCTATTTACAGAGCACAGCCGAGGAGTTGTACTAGGGGGAAACCAAGAACAAATCCAGTGAGTGGCAGGGTGGAGGACTTGAACCTGGGCCACTGGATTTCAAGTCCAGCACCTTAACCACTTGGCCATGCTGCCTCCCTAAGGTGGGAATGACTGCAAAGCCAAAAACATTTGTTCTCTATGCATCCTAATTACAGAAGTGCCCCAAGACAACTTTTTCCCAAGATTTCACATTGAGTGTGTTTGCTCATGGTTTAATGCTTGCATGACAGCCAACAACTTCCAGAATCCACTTGACTCAACAATGGCATGACTTAGTTTAGGGACAACTTGTGATTAGTACATCTAAAGTTTCACTTACTCCTGCAGATGGTAACCTAACTGCCAGCCATTTGTTGGCTACATTTGGAAATTTCAATCTTAAACCAATGCTAAACTTTTTATGAGCCTTAAATTGAGTCTAATGCACATAATCTAGAAAATTCCCTACAAGCTCAACAAATCTAGATATATTCTCAGCCACATCACATATTTCCAGTTAGAAGTACACAGCATGGTCAATCCTCGAAAATCCCACAGATTACACAAAGCTTGCTTTCTGAGACACTCAGTTTCTCAAAATGTCCTGATAATTTGCAGTAGTTTCAAAGATACTGTCTGCTTAATTTGGCTGACATTGATTTGTCTTTCCCATTCATACCATTGTACTAAAATTCTTCTGCACAGTATTGTGACAAGCATTTTTTTCCCCAGAGGGCCTTGCAGATAAACCCTCTACACCTTACAATCAGTATACATATTCTCCACACTGTTCCCTAGACATTCCCAGTGGTAATGACAAGGAGAATTTGTTCAACAATCATATATTAGGCTTTTTCAGTTGCAGATCATTTCCTCTATCCACATGATATTAATGTTTGATTTAGAAGTGATACCAAACGGTAACTGTAAGTAGATGCTGTATGCTCAGGGATTAAAAGGGTTAATTAATAATCCTTATAACATAAATCACGTAAAGTGCATGTTCTGATTGGTCAATTCAGAGTGTACTATTTCCCCACAGGTGTATGCTGCTGATGTGAGCAAATGTTTTCCACATTAGCAACTGTTTTGCAAGAAATTGTTTTTATGTTATGAAACAAATGGTAAGCACCACAGTGTACACTATTGAGTTATGGATGCACTTGGGAGGTTTGCTACGCACTCAAGAAGCTAGAGTTACCCAAGGCTATTGCCTTGAGTGACTCTTACTCTTCTTTGATGCTAAGCAACCTCCCGCATGCATCCATAACTCAATAGTGTACACTGTGGTGCTTACCATTTGTTAAATTGTATAACATAAACCCATGATGACAGAATGAATTATCAGATAGGAGATTGTAGTCTAAAGTGAAAATTTAAAACAAAATGTACTTTTAGTAACAAGAGGAATAATTTAGGTATAAAGTACAATTGAGTGCATATATTATTTTGATTTCATGTGAACATACCAAAATGCATTGTGATTTGATCTTTCCCTCCACAATTTGTTGCACTGCGCAACACGGCAGAGTGATTTTACAGAAAGGTATGAGAATATCCTTTCTACCAGTTCTTTTGGTAGAGATGCCACAAAATCTACTGCAAGCAGTGGTTTTAACCCATTGTAAAGCAACCTTAGCTGAAGTGGCTGAAACAAAAATAGCCAAAAAAAAACAAAAATTAAAAATAAATTAACAAGAACAACTACAGTATCCTGATTGTTAATGATGTATTTCCTCGATAATTCTCGAGATGCTTTGCATAAAATGCCGAATGCCTTGGAAATTGTGTGGCAGCTTTACTGACAATCTACACAGATTTGGTGTATCATGTATTCTATAATTTTACCCTGCTGACATGTTCATCCTCTCTAGATTTTGACTCTCATTAACCTCTTCGTGTGCATTTTTATAGATTTCATCAGGAACTTCATTATGTGGTCCTAAGCGCAAAGATGGGGCATGAAATGCCGGTCAAAGGCACTCATCGTGTACATTTAAGACTGTGTGAGACACAGGTGGTAACTTGGAACCTTGTTCCATTCATTTTCTCTTCTTTCGACATCTTAACTAGAGATTTCCCCCCAAAAAGGCCAGTATTAAATAACAAAATCATTCCCTTGAAGAGGAGAAGCACTGGAGGAATTTTAAGGAAGCCTGTGACTGTTGAATTCACTCTACGGCAACAAGTTACATGTAGATGTGTACCCAGCTGATAGTAATGACAAATCCTCAATGATGAGGCGTTTCTTTGATGCCATGTACATAATGTTCAGCCGTTATCAGTGCTGATTCCTTGAACAGTGACAGCTTTAGATAAATATGAAGCAACATTATAAGCTAGGCAACATCAGACATAAACAAACCTGACAGGCGAGGAGGATTCGTTTCAAGACTTCGTTTTGCTGATCACGATTAAAATCTTTAAATGTGTTCACAAACACTTTGGCTCTCTCTTCAAAACTCATTTTTCTGAGTAGAAAGGCATGGATGCGTTTTTCTCAAGCTGTTAAATTCCCTTTTTGGAGGTCTTGATTGAAATAACTTGAAATCTAAACAAAACCTCTTAAAGATCTGTCCCGTGACATAAGAATCACCCTTCCCGCCGTTGAGCCCGCGATCAATTATCATTTTTAGTCACGCTTTTCGTTGAACTAAGTCACGCCTTCAAGTCACGGGGAATCACGCTTCATCGCAACGACTCAACTTATGGTCAGCAGTTTCTCGTGTCAATTCAAAATGGCGGGAATTCCTTGGTGGTTGGTTGTAAACAAATTTGAAAACTGCTGTAACTCCTTGGCTGAAAACGATGTAGATGGCTCCTTTAATTCATTTTAACTACCAAAAGGGATGATATTCTTCATGGAATATTTTTTTTAAAACGGATTGCCCTACATTTCCTGACCGTGGCACACAAACGGATCGAGAGTAAAGATCTTTCTTTACAGCTACCAAAACTCGTAGAATTATTTATGACGAATTTAAATTGTTTAGTACGAATTTAGCGATAGTTGAAGATTATTTGTCGAGAAAATCAGGGAAGAATTACAGCAGAGGTATAACGTGATATCTATGATGCAGAGAGGACAAACAGATAAAGATCGGCGTCGAAATGCCACAAATGAAAGTCACGCTCTGAGAGATTTAGCGAGCAAGTTGAAGATAGAACTTTTACAAAGTCAAGTGGAAACTCAAAAAGTTAAAGATCAACTCCAGTGTATGATATATCTTGTTCGCCGGTAAGTAAGATGATCTCAATGATAAAGTCAATGAGCATTAGTGAGTATTGAACCAGTAATGCACAAAGAGATGAATTTCTACGTTATCTTAACAAGTGTATCACTCAAAATTACCTTTTTTCTTTTTATTTTATCATTTTAAAGTGTGAATAGTGATTTAATCAAAACAAATTTCACAGGCCACGTTATTTAAAGACTAAACCTGATCATATTGTTTTTTCATGATCATTAAACTTAACCAAATTATATACTGTTTAAGAAGTTTTGAAATGTTCATTATGTAGACGTTCGATCAATATATGAAGAATGTAAGCTCTATAGCTCATCTCAATATTTAAAAAATGATGTGCATACTTGTGATTCTCAGCTGGTGCTATCCCCCGAACCTTCCCATGACCATTCTGCATTGAAAACTCTAACTTTAAAAACTGCCCATCAACACCTACACCCCAGACTATCCAAAACCTCCAATCCTTGGTACCTCACAACTCAGATCTTGGTAACCCTTCAGTCATATCCTTGAAAAGTTGTTTCTTAATACAATACTGATACAAATGCTTTACTTTGACTTTTTGACAGAGTAGGGAGACAGTTGTGTGTTACATTAAACATCTACCTTTGTCTACCCAATTAAAAATATTTGTGAGTTTCTGGGATTCTAACTTTTCAGCAAGGCTTAGAATGTAAGGTACAAAAGGGAATAAATATTCTAGGGGTTCAAGTTGTTGAGCCTGAATGAAGGGTGCAAGTTTTGTGGAGCACTGAGATTTTCAGGGAACTTGAATTGTCAAGGTACCCAAGGGTCTGTACATGTAGTTCTAGTTCTAGTTCTCTTCACATCCACTTGTTCCTCTACACTTATCATTTCATCCTTTTGAAGCTGCAATGGGAGACTGTTAGAATTTAAGTGTCTTGAGGAAAACTATAGACTTGAGGCATGAGTAGTCCAGTGGTCAGAGCGCTGGACTCTAGGTTGGATAGCCCGGGTTCAAGTCCTGGCTGGGGCACTATGTTGTGGCCTTAAGCAGGTCGCTTCACTCACATTGCTTTGTCTTCTCAGATAATGCATAAAGGCGTAGGTCCTGTCTCCTGCAGGGTTTGGGGTAGGAGATGTTAATTTCCCACACACGAGATTACTGTGTGGTGGATGCCCTCCCCTAGATGGGATGGGTGGGAAGGTGAGATCGCTACATGACTGAAGCGGCTGCGAAGGTGCCTGATAAAATGCTGACATCCAATCTCAACCTTACTACATTGAGGCTGAAAAGCCCCTTTAGGGGAGCTTCAATTAATGTTGCACTTGCACTTACAGCATGCTTCTGTAGATTTACTATTTAGCTGAGCTCCTCAAAAATCCCAACCTTGAACCTTTAATTTTGTTTCCTCTAATTGATTGCCATTCTCTGTAGAGCCTGGCAGGGAGATGAAGTAGCATCAATACATGTAGCCAATATTGTAGGTAAGTTGATGTTTTATGTTTTCTTTCTTTCTCCTTTTTTCTTTCTTGTTTGTTTTTTTCTTTCTGTGCAGTTGGAGTTGGGGTTTATTCCCTAATATAAACAATCAATAATTATTTTCTTGCTTTATAACCATAAATATTTGTAGTTATTAACCACAGCATCAAGGAATTCATAAGAAAAAAACATTTAATGAATGGCTTTCTCTTGATCTATATTCTGGCAAAGTTGTGTACGTTGTAATTTATTATTAAAAATGCATTATGTTGTATAGGTGTGGCCCCACCAAAGATGCAGAGGTCAGACCAAGACGAAGTTATGGCCACACCAAAGGTTACCTCAAATTATCTGGAGCCCCTATCATTAGCTCACTCAAATAACTTATATTTTTTCCCTCGGTACATTATCACTGAATGACCTTTAGGCTGAACCTATGATGTAGTCCACACCCTTTGTATCCCTCTGAGAAGAGAACTTTTTTATCGATAACAATCTGTTCTTTTTTGCTCTTAGTGAAGTCAAAGTCCAGTTATATCCTTATTTAATGAATTGATTACTCCATTAATACCATACTTGAAACATTTTTATGGACCAGTGTTTACTAATGACGGTTTTGTGTAGTACATGTACATTTATAATGTACTGTACAGGTAAGTTATTTTAAATGAATGTATTTGTTTTTAAGTACTGGTCAATTTTTAAAGTCTTACAACATATCTTTTCTAAACACATCACAGATCTTAACAGTTATCATTGAATACAGGGTCAAAAATGGTGCATATTTTTATCCCTAATCCTAACAAAATATTTTCCGTTTCAGTCCAGAGCTCTGAATGGCTGGGCTCGACTCGTTATTGGTCTGTTAAATCGCATGTACCATGAGGAGGAACTTGAACTGCGAGCGAAACAATTTTTGTACATGCGTGACAGAGAAGAATTACTTGACGAGCAGCTGATATCACACAAGAATATCACGCACCATCAAACGAATGTGTCCCTTTTGCAAACCAATACTTTACAATTACTACAGGTATATACATCAACAACGTTTAAAATCGTTAAATGTCAGCAAATCAGATAACTTATTTGTAGTGGATTAAAAGTGTGTACATGGAGCGGAAAGTTTTTTTCTTTGGTTGTATGCACAACATTTTATCTAGTTGTAAATTCTCTCTGTTGGAGTTTCCTCTTGGCTAATGGATACCTTTTTGTAGAATTTTCATGCAATCATTGAGCTCTATCCATTGAGCTAACCGCCTCCCGGTTAGCTCAATGGATAGAGCGCTGAACTGATGTGCGGGAGGTCGAGGGTTCGAGCCACGCGGCCGGACCAACACGCAAGGTCTTGAAATAATTGAGAAGAATATGCTGCCTTTCTATAACATCAAGAAATGGTTAAGATATTCTAGTCTTCTCGGATAGGGACGAATAAATGGGGGTCCCGTCTCCTGCAGGGTTAGGGGTAGGAGACGTTAATTTCCCACGCACGAGATTACTGTGTGATGGATGTCCTCCCCTGGGGTGGGATGGGTGGGTTGTTGTCTTGCGTTTCATACACGAGCTTACGGCTCGGGAAATATGGGTAACCATGCCCCACGTAAAGACATTAAACTTTGATTACTATTACTATTACCATTATTACTATCATGTTTTAAGGGAGTGTATCTCAGCATTTATTAAACGAAATCATTTATAATTAACAAATGGTGAACGCCATAGCGTGTACTATTGAGTTATGGATGCACGTGGGAGGTTGCTAAGCACGAAAGAAGCGCAAGAGTCGCACGAGGCGATGGCTGAGTGCGACTCTAGCTTCTTGAGTGCTTAGCAAACCTCCTGAGTACATCCATAACTCAATAATACACGCTACGGCGTTCACCATTTGTTTTATAACATAACATTGATACATTGGAACAAGAGTTCCCTTTTATTTAACAAATCTTACGTGATCAGAAAAAACAAGCGCGCGCGGAAAATAGTCTAAGCGTTTGCTCACGTCAGCAGCATACACCCATGGGCAAATAGTAGATGCTGAATTAACCAATCAGAGCGCGCGCTTTGCTTTAGTTATGTTATAATGTCTGTTCGGATGGATACGTTTCTACAGGCCAAAGAAGAATGCAAAGCTCGAGAGATAGCGGGGGAACGAGAGAAAATTGAACAGCAAAAACAAGAATTGAAAGCAAAGTTTAGAGGAAGACCATCAAAGCTTCAAACCCGCGGCGTGGCCCGGAAGGAAAGGGTAGAGAGAGTTGTTGACTTAGATGTGTCGGGTAACCTCTTAATCAGCCCAGTCAGGAACAAGAAGATGGCGGCTGAGGAAAGTACTGTAAGTATTCTGTGTGAAAAGAGGTTGAAAGGGCCACTTTCAGTGAGGGGCTGGATAAATGCTTTCTTTGTTTTATAAAGTTGTCAGGCTGCTGAGCTAGCGAGGTCGCGAGCGCGATGACTAAAGATAAAAGTGGGTTTCAAGGAATGAGGAGGGGGATAATTCTCATGTGTTGCCCTGCCGCGTTATGTTAGCTATAAGGTTTTGTATTTTTTCTGATTGAGAGCATTTGGAAGATTCAAGACTCCAGCTTGCTACGGCTTTTCTTTAAGATTATACAACACTAACTGAGAATGTATGACAATCGTGTATGTGCACTGCGGTTTCTAAGAAATGTATATGAAAGCGATCCTCGCAGTAATGAACGCTGTTTAAGCAGTAGTCTAAATAAGACCTATACAACATTCTTTGCTCAGTATCTGTTAGTATCTGAGCAACTGCGCACCCACCCCACCCCTAACCTAACAACAGTCAAGTAATAACAAGTCAGGGAGGGGTTAGTGCGTAGCTGCTCAGGCACTATTATTGATCCGAAAAGAGTATAGGAATTGGTTCGTCTATTGATTTTTTCCTTTTTTTTTTTTTCTTTTTTTAAAGGGGAGGCATGTAAATAGCCCAGAAGACGAGGAAGACGAAACGATAGTCGAAGGTTTGCTGCAGACGATACAAATATTTTGTTGTTGCGTTATGAAAACATCCATTACTGATATGTTGTATACCTTTGTGGTTATAGTTGACCACTAAGCCAGGTTTTATTCTCTTTTATTTCAAACTTACCGTCATATACTTTTATGTCCAAAAACTTGGCATGAAAACGTTCGAATCACAACGCATCTCTAAAGTTTAAAGTAGTGCTTTTTGTTACTCTATGAAAACTCCATTCATAACTGTGTGTCTATTCCTTTCAATGTCCTCCAGGATCGTCCTCCTTCAGCAGCCATATTAAGAAAGAAAGCGAGGTAAGTTTCATTTTCTTTTTCAATTTGTATCATTAGCCGTTTATGTCTGCCCTTTTCGCCACAAACGCCTTTTTGCTTTAAAACAGCACCTCTCTCTATGCTTTACTGTAGCTTATCGCCTTCTGGGTGGTTTTTTCTTTTTCAAGAGATGGTATCTCAAACTGATGGAATATTAATCTGAGAATGCTTTCCTTACTCTAAATGTCGCTTCCTTGAGATAACTCAGATTTTGAACAGCTCATACAAGCAGCTGTTTGCGAGATAGGCTATTTTTGTTGATGAAAGGGGGTAAGTTTCTAGAGAAACTGTGATGCTGCGTCGGTGAGGGTAACAAGGTCATTTGGTTTTATCAACTGAGTTGATAATGTAAGTTGGCTACCGTTAAGAGTTTAAAAGCTGACGTTTTGAGCGTTAGCCCTTCGTCAGAGCGATTCGTTTGGCTAACGCTCGAAATGTCAGCTTTTGAACCCATTACGGTGGCCAGTTTACATTATCAACTCAGTCGATGAAACCAAATTTTTTTTATTGATGTCGTCGTCTTTGTAATTATTGTTAGTTCTGTTGGTGCTGCTAGCACAGCCCATGCTTCAGCTCCTGCATGTGGTATCTCTCTTGATCGCTCTCTTTTGTTTTTTTGTTTTTTTTTTTCGAACATAGTCGTTCATGTTTGTTCTCATTCGTTTCAGAATTCAAACGATGTCTTCCTCACAAGAAGAAGATCTAACTCATTAAGCCGGTAACTGTAGCTTTGCTCTCATCACTGTTATGATAATCCATGATTTTTACGTTCGCATTCGTGCTCTCAAACCCAGCACATCCCCGAAAAGGATACTGGTTTAATGTACTAGTATATTATTACCACTATTCTTTTGCACTCAAAAAATGCCAATTTTGATTGAAGTCTCACGGTATATGGAGATCTTTGGTTGGCAGAAACCCCTTCATTTGTCGTTAACTTACCGTCATCCCTCGCGTACATGGGGCCTAATCGAAGAGGTGGAAAGTATCTCACTCATGATATTCTCATTGAGCATTCAGATTCGACGTCGGCACTGCTCACTTCGCCAGGATATAACCTGGTCTAATTTCTTTATCTCAAATGTCTCAGGGAGGAAGCAGCCTTACCGAAACAGAAAAGAAGTGGCAATGTAAGTTAACGCAACTTAATGTAGCCTTTATTCTAATGAAAGACTCATTAGTTTTTAAAATACTCGTTGCCTCTTTCATGCTTCCTTCCCTATTGCTTCAGCACACTCGTTCACAGACAAGCGAAGGGACTGGAAAAAGAAAACCGAGGCCCCAAACTGCAGGTATGTAAGTTTTAGATCAGCCGCGGTACGCTCGCACTGTCTCGTGAGAAATTTCAGATCGTTCTGGTATCAAGGTGCATTTTTGTATTAATTTACCAGAAACTCCTCCTTGTGGAAGTAAGGTATGTTGACTTTTTCTTTGAGGAATTTACTAAAATATATTTCAAGTAACACATGAAAAGCTAACGTCTGTATAAGACTCAAATGCCATAAGTACTTTAACTTATTATCTCGTGAAGCATAAGGGAATCTCATTGAACTTTTGGAATCACGAGTACGAACCAGCCTTTTCTACCAGGACGCACGGTTGTCATGCATAAGTGACCTTCCCTCCCTTTTTCTGACACTAAACAGACTGTAAAGAAGTTTTTTTTTTCTGCTTTTGTTTAATATATTTGCGGCAAAATTGATGCGAAATCTAGTTCTAAACCTTGGCAATGCTAAAGTTTAGTCACATTAACTGTGGCTTCATTGAATATAACAGCTGTGAAAAGTTCCAATTCAGAGGGTAGCATGGTTGTGAAAAGCAAAAGAAGGCCTTTGTCCGCCCACGTGACCCATCCCATGCCTTGGAGTAAACCTCCTCCAACCTTCGACACAAGTAAAACTAGAAGACAGCTAGATCTCATCGAAAGGGACTTAAAGTTCACGACGAAAGCGCTTCAGGATCGACTGGGTATTTCTAAACAGGGATTTGTGTGAAAAAAAAAAACGTTTTCATTGCCGTAGCGTAAGGCAGCGAAAGACTTCAGATGCGTGGTAATCATCAGGACACCTTTTTGGCATAACTGCGGTGAAAGAGGAAATTTGTAAATTCAGCGAAGTCAGAAATTAAGTCAAGGAGTTTTTGTTACGCTTTTATTTCTTTATATAAATAGAAAAGACTCAGAACTCTAACAAAAATCTCAATGTTTCCACTTAGCAAATTTGGTGAATTTTCTGATTGTCTCGTAGAATAGATTATTTTTTGAGGCATGTAGACCCCGATTTATGTAACAGTTTGATGACATGTAATAGTAATTTGGAAACATCTAGTACTTCCTTCTTTCGAATTTGTGTTTGGTTTTTGTCAAAATCGGAAATTTAGCATTCTTGCACTAAGCAAGCCGCTGTATGGACTTCATTTGGTCAGCGGTTTTTCTCTCAGTGCTCACTCTTTTAATGTTTGACGTCGCGTGCGAGTGATGAATCAAGTGTATCATGGATGCTCAGGTTATGGGCGGGGCTCGAAAGCTTTTCGTTCGGGGTGACAAACATTTACGCCACTGTTAAAAGTCCAGCCATGTTTTATTTCATTCAGTCATGCTTTAATTTGTACAACTCAGCCGCTCACTGGAAGATGATTACAATTGGTTTGAAGCGACTGAAAAAGACGATCGTACTCTGCCTTATTTTTGTAGTTGAGTTTATCATCGATATGAACTGGATCTGGTTTGCGGAAGACACCCCCCCAGCGAAGGCTTGCATCTTGCTTGATCTTTTGGATAAAGCACTTGACTCCTTTGGGGTGGTTCTTCTCGTTGAGCAGACAACGCGAATTGCAGAAACGATTCCCGTCTCTCAAATTCATGTCGATAGCGTGACCCACGAAATGGTTACTGCGTTTTGCAGGTTTATACACGGCGCCTACTAGTTTCTTTCCATTGTCTTTCCTGAAGGAACTTGTAATTACCACCTGGTAGACGACAAGTAAGAGCACCAGAAATAAATTTCATTTCGCTTCTCCCTAACGAGAACGTGTAAGGGAAAGCTTTTTTTTTTCTAAAATAACACCTAGAAACAAACCTTAACCCTGCATTGCCAAGCATAGCGGTTGATATTTATGATTGCTCCTTTGAATTCTGGGTGAACATAACCGAAGCCTTCAAAGTGGCCGCCTCGGAATTTCAAAAGACCACAATTCCCCAGTAAAGAAGTAAAGAAGTAAAGAACACATATGGTGAAAAATTAATTTCTCTTCGCAAAGAAAGGATAGAGGTCACTTCTATGAATTTTGTCTCGTAGCCAGAAATTTTGCGTCGCTCTTATTCAATTGCCACTTTTGTCGGCCTTAAGGCAAAAGCTATAGCCAAACTCTTTCGTAGCGTTAATATTTTGGCAACACGTCAGGAAAAAAAATTCCTTTTAACGCACTCGGTATGATACGCTTGTTGATCGCGGCTAAAATTCCTCCGAGAGAAAAAAATTGTTCTTACCTGCTGATTGTACAGTGCCAGGGATTGCCAGTAGCATCATGGCCACCAAAATCATCTTTAGCTCCATTGTTTTTCGCGAGATACGAAATCTTGACAAGAAATATAGTTTATTCTTATATAGGATTATTGTCAACAAAAATCGTTGCGTTTCTAGATCTTTGATCAGTGATGCTGTACATGTAGAAATTTATGCGTATGTATTACTAGATTCTAAAAATATAGTGTAGCAGAATTCTAAGTTCGTAACGACTGTGGTTGCAAAACTTCTTAATTTGTTTTCTATACACCGTAAATTAAAGCTTTTCCCTCGCTTTTAATTTCGATCTCGTCCAACGCCGAAATATTACTGCCCTTCGAGTATATAATAGTCGTCTTCGATCAAGGAACCCTGTTCGCAAGGAAGAACATTACAACCATAGAGCTGAAATTTGTCACAGGGGACACTAAAGGTTCGATACTACTGGTTACCTCAATTCAGTCCTTGCGTCTCAAGATCCAGAAGTGAATTATTAAATTGACTGACTCGAAAGATAGTTAAGGGTAGAAAGTTCGACGGCTGTACATAAATTTTAACCTGTACTTCCTCGTTGAACACGTTGGACTTTTGTTTACTTTTTACATTGTCTTAACGCAATTGTTTTGACCCATCAATTAGGAACAGCAAGCCCCCTAACAATTAGATGAAGATGGCAAAATCGAGGAAAACCAAATAAGTATTTTTATGCTTTTATTGAAAATGGTTGAGGCCATCTCTTCTTAATACTATTATACTTTGCCTGTACCTTTGTATAAATAAAATTTTTTTACATTTGAATTATAGATTCCCTTCTTATTAGAATAACAAACTTGAGGTATAACCATTCAACCGTAAATGACATGTTAGTTTGGGTAATTATTTAAACATCTCTAAATTGCCTCTTAAACTAAAAATATAGAGGTGAAGCAACCTCTTTATCGATCACGAATTAATTAAAAAAAAGTCGACGTTGTCACACTGAAATCAACGGAGGAATGGAGCGAAGGCCCATCCTATTTCGCGGTCTGATGCTTCAACTCTTATGGTACGTTACAAACATTAAGACCTCGATAATGAACCGGTCCCCATATGAAGGATGAAGGTCTCTTGGCTTCTTTATTGCAAGCATCACGCAGACCACCAGGATCAGAAACGTCGAAAGCGACGTCTGAGCGAATAACAGTCAGTAGAGATTGTAGATGTTAACGCGAGAGTCAAATAAACAGAGATACAAAACAATATTCCAGTACGACCGGAAGTATAAAATTTTCGCGATCTACGTCCAAACCTTTTCGGCTTAAATTGTATGGGATGACTTTGTTAACAGCAAACATCATCTTAAGTTAGTTTTGTTTCTATCAACGATTGTCATTTATTTTATTGGACATCTACAACTTCATTACAAATCCCAAGGCAATGGGGTAATGGCTTTTAGGGCCGGTTAAAATGTTAGCCATTTTACGGCTAACGGATAGCTTTCTCCCTTTGTAATTAAAATAAAAATATTTTACGCTTATCTTTTTACGCGACCAACGGCTAAAATTTGTAAATTTTTCGCCCAACGGTTGATATCAAGGCTGCGCTAGGTATGGAAACGAATGGAAGCCATGTTAGGATAAAAACTGTCGTCACCATAAACACAGTCATGGCTAATTTTCGGCATGTACTAAAACCAGTCACACCGTAACACTCCGGAACACCGAAACACCCCGTAACACCGTAACACCCCGGAACACCGTAACACCCCGGAACACCGTAGAACCCCGGAACACCGTAACACCCCGTAACACAGTAACACCCCGGAACACCGTAACACCTTAACATCCCGGAACACCGTAACACCCCGTAACACTGTAACACCCCGTAACACCGTAATACCCCGTAACACCCCGTAATACCCCGTAACATCCCGTAATACCCCGTAACACCCCGAAACACCGTAACAACCCGTAACTCCGTAACATCCCTGTTACGATGTTCCGGGATGTAGAAACTGCCCAAAGGCGAAATAAAGATAAACTGGAGTAACTGCTCAAAGCGAACTACTGTATGACTAACGTTAACGGAAGACAAACTCTGAACAGAGAAAAACTAGGTTATATGCAAAAACGACTAGCTTACTTAAAGTGCAATTAGCGCCTATATTACGAAAGAAACTCATGAACGAAAAATACGTGACATAGAAACTACAGAAGCTAACTAACCAGCGAAAAAATACTAACGACCGACGAGAAAAAGCGACCAGACAAAGAGGCCGTTTACACGGCAGAAAAAATCGGGTACGGACGTGTCAAAAAAGTAGTACGGACCGCATAATTTTAGCCGTTTACACGGATGATGTTTTACCACGGGTCGGACAAAAAGAGGCATTAGGACCAAGTTAGCAAGGTTGCGTTTACACTGCAGTTTATGGGGGACCGGACCAATTTCTTGCATGGGACTACAGTATTTGGTACAGCTGTGTGCTGTTATCGAACATGCGTACCGTATTTACTCGAATAAGAGCCGCAGCGCTTATTTAAAAATTGTACCAGACAAATTTCCTTTTTCTATATTTTTATTCAACGGTACACTTTCTATCTGTCAATTTTCCAATGGACTGATGCTAACTAAACTGATAGTAAATCTAGAATTACGAGAGAAATTCATGCGGTGAAAAAACCCCGAGCGTTTCATAACCCGAGTAGAGAAATACAGTCACTTTGAACTAAAGAACATCACATTTAAAGAATATAAATTGCCGATGCTGTGTTAAAATTATTTTATAGTGTTTTTCCTGATTATACGGAATTCCTCGAATAAGCGCTGCATCGGGGGTGCGGCGCTTATTCGAGTAAATACGATAATTCTTGTAAACAAAATGGCGACGCGTGATGCAAGGATTTGGTCCGGACCCGTGTTTTTTTCTGGTTTTGGGGCCATAGACGTCTATAGCCCCGAAACAAGAAAAAACACGGGTCTGTACCCATCCCCCAAAACATGGTATGGATTGTTTACACGGGCAAAAATGTCAGGTCCGTACTCCTTTTTTGACAAATCCGTACCCGATTTTTCCGCCGTGTAAACGGCCTTAAAGAGACGCCCCAATGATTGATAGAATGAGAAAACAAAGAAAACATTTCACGCGCTAAGACCCTACAACACCCTTACATTTTATTCTTTACATGATCTGTAAAGGGAAAACAAAACAACACCGTCAAATTCGTGTTTCGGCTTTTACGGTGTTCCGTTTTTCCGGGGTTACGGAGTGTTACGGTGTTCCGGGGTGTTACGTTGTTATGGTGTTACTGGTTTTAGTACATGCCCTAATTTTCGGTCATTTTGGATGGCTCGCCGACCTCTGTCCCTCCTTCTGTTTTCGTAGATGTAAGAAAGTCTCATCGAAAGAGACTTGAAGTTCACGACGAAAGCGCTTCAGGATCGACTGGGCATTTCTAAACGGGGATTTGTGTGAATAAAATGTTTTCATTGCCGCAGCGTAACGCAGCGAAAGACTTAAATTGCGTGATAATCCCGAAGAGACCTTTTTAGCATAATTGCGATGGAAAGTAATTTGTAAATTCAGCGAAGTGAAAACAATTACGTCAAGGAGTTGTTGTTACGCCTATATTCCTTTATCCAAACAGAAAAGACTCAGGAATCTCAATGTTTTCACTCAGCAAATTTAGAAAACTCAGGCTCATCAATGAGTTCACTCTTGCAGCGCTCGCACGCCACTATTTAGACTGATACACTATGGTGCTCATTGCCCAATCTCGAGCCCAAAGTCTGTTCGACTCCTTGTCTGCAGTTGGTTGCAGGTGTAAGACAATTCACGAGCAAGTCACGTGCAGTATCGAACCACCGA
Organism: Stylophora pistillata; assembly: GCF_964205215.1. NCBI lineage: Eukaryota > Metazoa > Cnidaria > Anthozoa > Scleractinia > Pocilloporidae > Stylophora > Stylophora pistillata. Next base: position 17,025,931 of record NC_142521.1, on the reverse strand, counting down.
TACTTTTCGCTAGTATCGATATTTTCCGATCTGACCACGATATCCTTGGTATCGAATATTAGGTATCGGCCCATCTATACCAAACAGAATTTACATTAACTTTAACATCGCCTTTATTCAGGGAGAAAACTCGTTTACTGGCAGCAGATAAAGGGGTATTATTTGCATTCTCTTCTCAATATATAGGACATTGTATTTCAATTTCTCCTTAGCGTCCTCCAAAATATACCACAAGCTGTGGTGGACATTATGTTGGAAGAAGTCGAAAGTGATGACGTAGGAATATTGGCAGCTGAAGGCTTTTGAATGAAAATTCCCGCAGTATATATACCTTCCTTAGTCTTAAAACTCACTAGATGGTCTTAAAAGCAACCTTTTGCCTCTATTTTAATTTATACTTTGAGAGATATTTCTTTTACTATGCGAAAGGGCTAGAAAACGTTTTTGTTTACCGCGATGAGCGATTGTCTCGGTATTTGGTTAAAATATTTGCTTTCTCTTTTCTGTTGTGACTGTTTTAAAAAGCGCATAGGTTATCTCAGGTCCTTCTGAGTAACAAGGGACATCGATCAGAAAGCGACAACTTATAGCGAACTCTCTTGTCCTGTCAAGGAAGATGCAGTTTGCCTAGCGAACATTTATCACAGACATTCATCTATTTGGTGGTTAGTCTTGTTATATACCTACCTTGAAATTCAAGTTGCTTGACGGCACGCAATGAGGCTGATTAACGTAATGATTTATACATCGAAAATGCGCAATAACTCTTATTCCAGTTCTACGTGCGTGGTTTAGTTGGACAGCAGTTTCCTGTATTAGTCTACGCGAAAGCGAGGCTACCGGGTCAAGCTTTCTTGAAAATTAAAGGCTGATAGTTTCTAAAGAAACTGTTTGGGGCTGCATCGGTGGGGGTAACGAAATAATTTGAATATATCAACAAAGTTGAAGTGGTAAAATGGCCACCATGACGATTATAAAAGCTGACGTTTCGAGCGTTAGCCCTTCGTCGGAGCGTATGGCCCAAAATCGTCCAAAATAGTCCAAAATGGTCGCCACCCAGTAAAAACAGGGGTAAGTTGCACGGAAACGAGGTCGAGGGGGCCAAATGTGTTTTCGCACTGTAAATAAAATGCCGTAAGTACCGAAGAGCACAAAAAGGGTTGATCGGGAAGAAGACTTGAATATATCTTTCAAAAAATTTCTTATGAATAATAACTTATTAGATGTAATAGATTCAAGCTTTTCGAAGAGATGTTGGTCACCTCTTCACGATCACTTCACACACCAGGGTTTGCTCGAGACATTTCAAGGAATCAGATTACCAAAATACACTTGTTCGCAGGACAGCTGTTCGTCCTACGACCGTTCTTTCCGTTTAACCGTGGAGAGAGAACCGAAAGTCACCAAAACTCCAGTATGTAGTCACTAGTGCAGTGGCTAAAGTTTTCAAAGAAGAGTTCTAACTAAATAATACAAGCTAAAATGTTGACAAGGCGCTCGAGGTCCTAAAGTCCTAAACCAAATATGGACTGTATGTGTTGTATTTTGTAATTTACAAAAGCCCATTCCATCCTAATCAGTTCTCAAGAAAATTAGTTAATTAAGTTGAAGCAGAAGCTTGTGCTGTATTAAATAGTTAGAGTTAAGATTCAGAGTTAGATTTAAATTCACTGTTCAACCTGTAGGACATGGTTCAGTTAGATGTAATTCTAGATCATGGAGCTAGTTGTTGCACCATATCTCTTTTGCTGCAGCTGGAAAAAAGTTATGATAAGGCGTGTTGCAATATTGCTTGCAGTTTCTTCCAGTGCTCTTCATCAAAGTGAATCCTTTCAATACTGACCTCACTGCTTGTATATGTGACAAAGTCACATTATTTGGCACCAGTGAAGGCCACTTGACCCTGGACTTGATCATAGTAAATATGGTCCTTTTTTAGTCTGGGTATCTCATCCTTAATTTCTAAATAAAAGTGAGGGTCACTACACGCTTCTGCTAGAGAAACACCAAATTTTGAGCTTGGGCATTTTATTTCAACATGACCAAACTGATCTTCAGGACAAAACAAACAGTTAAAATAATCTAGGATTCAGGATGGACGATATTTTGATCGAACTTCTGCTTACATACCTCTGCCTCCACCCTGAAATGAAAGAATCAAAATCTTAATTCAGTTTAACTCTCACGGCAAAAATTTCTGGTAAATAAGTTAGTCTTACCTTTTCACGAGCTGGGCTTTTGTTGACAGTCCTTCGCAAGAGTCATTCGGCGTTCTTCAGTGTTGAAGGTTTTCTTCTGGCCAGAGAACTTCCCGGAATATCTTCTTTGGTTAGTAAATGGGAACCATATAACAATGTATGCAGCAGGGTCCCATCTTGAGTCAAATGAGTTAAATAGTCGTCCCAGCGAGCGAACTCATCATCAAAAACTGCTCCAAAAGAGGGAGGCTATCGCTATCGCGCAGATTACTTTCTAGCTCAATTGGTAGAGCGCCGGACTGTTGTGCGGGAGGTCGTCAGTTCAAATCCGGCCGGACCAACACTCAGGGTCTTTAATTAACTGAGAAGAAAGTGCTGCCTTTGTAATAATATCTGCAAATGGTTAGACTTTCTAGTCTTCTCGGATAGGGACGATAAATGGAGGTCCCGTCTCCTGCAGGGTTGGGGTAGAAGACGTTAATTTCTCACACACGAGATTACTGTGTGATGGATGTCCTCCCCAGGGTGGGATGGGTGGGTAATAAAGGGGTTAGGTGTCAACTGGAACGAAAGCTCTGTTACTTTCTCCTGCCATTCGAATAAATTAAACCTAAACCTAAACCCAAGTACGCTACAATTTCCTTCCTCATGGTTTTAGCTCGACCTACTCCCAAAAGGTTGTCCCTCAGGGTTTCCTTTTTTTTTTCTTGTTTCTTATTTAAATCAATTAGTAGACTATTAAAAAAGGGCTTACACGAATAGTTTACTCACATCTCAGAGAAAGGGGAAAGGGGGACCGGGAGATCATTCCCAGCCTTTAACATTAATAACCGTTTTAATGTATTGGTCACCAGCTTATTTTCATTTACACCTGTTAAATGGAAGTTGCTGAGTATACAATTTGATGCAAATCCATGCATTACCTCTGTCTTTGCTGCTGTTTTCGTTGATGTAAGGAAGTCTCTTTCTGTCGGATTCAGCCCCAGATGATTTTACACTTGCCTCTCTGAAGTACAATTACTAAACGCAAGCCTTTAACCAGATGGCAAGATATGCTAACAACGTGACGAGCATGGAGGGGAAGAACGTCAAAATTAGAAACCAGAAGAACACTTTATGTTCGATCAAGTCGTACTCATGGAAAAATACAGGCTTGCCAAGAGCGTCGCTAGGATCCAAACGCAAGAAACCAAGGCGTGCTACAACCTTTTTGTGGAGGTTCGGTAACGAATTAAAAAACAGATCGCATTTGTGCTCTCAAACCCAGCACATCGTCGAAGAGAATACTGGTTTGGTATACTAATGTGTTCTTTACCACTTTTATTTTGCACTCAAAAAACGCCAATTTTGACTGAAGTCTCACAGTATAAGGAGATCTTTGGTTAGCGGAAACCCCTTCGTTTGCAGTTAACTTACCATCATCCCTCGCGTACATGGGCCCTAATCGAAGAGGTGGAAAGTATCTCACTCAGGATATTCTCATTGAGCATTCAGATTCGACATCGGCACTGCTCACTTCGCCAGGATATAACCTGGTCTAATTTCTTTATCTCAAATGTCTCAGGGAGGGAGCAGCCTTACCGAAACAGAAAAGAAATGACAATTTAAGTAAACGGAAGTTAATGTAGCTTTTATTTTCGTGAAAGACTCATTGTTTTTCGAAATACTCGTTGCATTTTTCATGCAACTTTCACTCGTTCACAGACAAGCGAAGGGACTAGTGGAAAAAGAAAACCGAGGTCCCTGACTGCAGGTATGTGAGTTTTAGATCAGCCAGTGTACACACGCACTGTTGTTTCCTATGGCGAAACATTTCAAATCAGTTTGGTATCAAGATGCATTTTTATATTGATTTAGCAGAAACTCCTTTTTCTATAAGTAAGGTATGTTCTTCCCTGGGGAATTTACTCAAGGATATTTCAAGTAATCCATGGAAAGCTGACGTTCGTATGTGCCTTAAAAGTCATAAGTATTTTAACTTATGATTTCGTGTGGCACAAGGTAATCTCATTGAGTTAATAGAGACACGAATACTAACCAGACTTTGCCTCTATTACGCACGGTGGTCATGCATAAGTGACCCTAGCCGGACCGTAAAGAGGTTTTTTTCTGCTTCTGTTTAATACATTTGCGGCAAAGTTGATGACAAATCTAGTTCTAAACCTTGGCAACGCTAAATTATGTTCACATTAACTGTGGCTTTATTGAATATCACAGCTGTGAAAAGTTCCAACACAGAGGGTAGCATGGTTGTGAAAAGCAATAGAGGGCCTTTGTCCGTTCACGTGACCCAGCCTATGCCTTGGAGTAAACCTCCTCGAACCTTCGACACAAGTAAAACTAGAAGACAACTAGATCATCGAAAGAGACTTGATGTTCTCGACGAAAGCCCTTCAGGATCGACAGGGCATTTCATAACAGGGAATTGTGTGAGTACAACGTTTTCATTGCCGTAGCGTAAGGCAGCGAAGGACTTCAGTTGCGTGATAATCATCAGGAGACCTTTTTGGCATAATTGCGGTGGAAGGAAATTTTTGAATTCAGCGAAGTCAAAAATTAAGTCAAGGAGTTGTTGTTACGCCTATATTCCCTCATACAAACATAAAAGACTCAGAAATCTAACAAAAATCTCAATGTTTCCACTCAGTAAATTTGGTGAACTTTCTGATTTCGTCCCTTGTAGAATAAGTTATTTTTGAGCCATATGCACCCGGATTTATGTAACAGTTTGAATACATGTAATAGTAAATTGGAAACATCTAAGACTTTCTTCTTTCATATTTGTGTTTGGTTTTTGTTAAAATCGGAAATCTAACATTCTTGCACTAAGCAAGCCGCTGTATGGACTTCATTTGGTCTGCTGTTTTTCTCTCAGTGCTCGCCCTCTCGATGTTTGACGTGGCATGCGAGTGATGAATCGAGTTCATCATGGATGCTCAGGTTATGGGCAGGACGCAAAGGTTTTTGTTCGGGGTGACAAACATTTACACTACTGTTTAAATTCGAGTCAGACTTTATCTCATCCCGTCATGCTTTATACTGCTCAGCCCCTCACTGGAAGATGTTTACAGTTAGTTTGAAGCGACTGGAAAAGTCGATTGTACTCTGCCTCATTTTTGTAGTTGAGTTTATCATCGATATGAACTGGATCTGGTTTCCAGAAGACACCCCCCCAGCGAAGGCTTGCATCTTGCTTGATCTTTTGGATAAAGCACTTGACTCCTTTGGGGTGGTTCTTCTCGTCGCGCAGACAACTCGAATTGCAGAAATGATTCCCGTCTGTCAAATTCATGTCGATAGCGTGACCCACGAAATGGTTGCTGCGTTTTGCAGGTTTATACACGGCGCCTACTAGTTTCTTTCCATTGTCTTTCCTGAAGGAACTTGTAATTACCACCTGGTAAACGACAAATGAAACACCAGAATTAAATTTGATTTCGCTTTTCCGTACCGAGAACGTGTAAGGGAGAGCTTCTTTTTCTAAAATAACACCGAGAAACAAACCTTAACCCTGCATTGCTGAGCATAGAGGTTTATATTCTTGACTGCTCCCAAAAATCCTGGATGAATATAACAAAAGCTTTCAAAGCGGCTGTCCTGGTGTTTTAAAATATCGCAATTCCCTAGTAAAGAAGTAAAGAACACACATGGTGAAAATCAAACCTCTATACGTAAAGGAAGGAAAGAAGTCACTTTTATAAATTCTGCCAGAAATTTTGAGTCGCTCATAGACCTATTTTGACAGTTTCCTGAAGGTGAAAACTTGTTTTTAGTGCTGATATATAAAAAAAAAATGGAATCAGGAAATTCATTGTTTCTTTCAAAATAACGTTTATAGTTATAAATGCACTTTCTCAGTTTGGTCACTATGCAGACAATTCCGAAAACCTTATACTATTTGCAACTTTTATCGGCCTTTAGGCAAGGGATAGAGCGAAACCTTTTCTTAGCGTTAATTGTTTCGGCAACGCATCAGGGAGAAAAAAAAAACAATTCCTTTTAACCCACTGGGTATTATACGCTTGTTCTGATCGTGGCTAACATTTCTCCGTGAGAAAAAAATGTTCTTACCTGCTGACTGTACAGTGCAAGTGATTGCTAGTAGCATCATGACCACTAAAATCATCTTTAGCTCCATCAGTTTTCTCAAGATACGATATCCTGACAGGAAATGGAATTTATTCCTACGTAAGATTATTTTTAACAAGAATCGTTGCCTTTCTTTAATAAATGATGCTGTAAATGTAGAAATTATAGCGTATGTATTGTCATTTTCTATGTAAAGAAAACCTGGTACAGCAGAATTCTCTGTTCGTAACGACTGTGGTTGCAAAACGTCTTGATTTTTTTTCCTATACACAGTAAAGCTTTTCCCTCACTTTTAATTTCGATCTTGTTCAACGCCGAAATGTTATTGCCCTTCGTGCATATGATAGTCGTCTTCGATCAAGCAACCTTGTTCGCAAGGAAGAACATTATAAACATAGGGCTGAAATTTGTCACAGGGGACATAAACAGTTTAATACTCATAGTTCTTACCTCAGTTCAGTCCTTGTGTCTCAAGATCTTGAGATGAATTATTGAATTGAATGACTCGAAAGTTAATTAAGGGTACAAAGATCGAAGGCTGTACATAAATTTCAACCTGTAAACTTCCTCGTTGAACAGGTTGGGCTTTGTTTGCTTTTTGCATTGTCTGAGCGCAGTTGTTTTGACCCACCAATTAGGAACAGCAATCCCCTTAACAATTAAATGAAGATGGCAAAATCAATGAAAACAAAATTAGAATATTTTATTGAAAATGGATGAGGCGATCTCTTATTAAACACAATCGTACTTTGCTTGTATCTTGGCATGGACAAAATTTTTTATATATACAAACTTGAGGTAAATCCATTCAACCTTAGATGACATGTTATTTTGGGTAACTATTTAATCATTTATAAATTACCTCTTAGAATAAAATTATAGAGGTGAAGCAACCTCTTTATCGACCACGAATTAACAGGTTGGGCTTTTGTTTACTTTTTACATTGTCTGAGCGCAATTGTTTTGACCAATCAATTAGGAACAGAAAGCCCCTTAACCATTAAATGAAGATGGCGAAATCGAGGAAAAAAAATCAGAATTTTTATGCTTTTACTGAAAATGATGAGGCCATCTCCTCTTAAACACTATCGTACTTTGCTTGAATCTTTGTATGGGTAAAATGTTTCATATTTGAATTGTAGATTCCCTTCTTATTAGAATAACAAACTTGAGGTAAACCCATTCAACCTCAGATGAGATGTTATTTTGGGTAATCATTTAATTATCTATAAATTGCCTCTTGAAACAGAAATGTGGAGGTGAAGCAACCTCTTTATTAACCACGAATTAATTTAAAATAGATGTGCAGAATTTTTTCACAAAGAAAACAACGGAGGAATGGAGCGACGGCCCATCCTATTTCGCGGTCTGATGCTTTAACTCTTCTGGTGCGTTACAAACTAAGACCTCGATAATGAACCGGTCCCCATATGAAGGATGAAGGTCCCTTGGCTTCTTTATTGCAAGCATCACGCATACCACCAGGATCACAAACGTCGAAAGCGTCGTTTGAGCGAATCACAGTAATCGAATAAATAGAGATATAAACAACATTCCATTACGAACGGAAGTATAAAATTCTCGCGATCTACGTCCAAACCTTTTTGGCTTAAATTGTATGGGATGACTTTGTTAACAGCAAACATCATCTTAAGTCAGTTTTGTTTCTATCAACGATTGTCATTTATTTTATTCGACATCTACAACTTCATCAAATATCCCAATGGGGTGATGGCTTTTACGGCTAATGGTTAAAATGTTGGCCATTTTACAGCTAACGGATAGCTTTCTCCCTTTGTGATTAAAACAAAAAGATCTTACGCTTATCTTTTTGTACGACTAACGGCTAAAATTTTGCTGCACTTATGCGCATAACCAGGAAAAGGAACTATGTAGAAAGGATCAATGTTATCCATGTACTGATATTTACGATAAAGACGTAATCAAGTACTATATGGTGCTTCCTTGTATTCTTAAAGTGTGTATATGGCCACTTTTCTTTGAAATCTATAACAATACAACAAAGTTTATTTGTTTGACAGTGAGTCTAACTTGAATTTTGTTTTGTGCCCTGTTACCTTGTAATCACCACCAAGAAACAGTTCAATCTCAACTTGCTTGCCATCAATAATTATGTAGCCCCAGTCTTGAATTTCGTTGACTTCACTGAACACCTCTTTGAAGCTTTCAGCCAAAGTTTCATGATTTTCAGGGCCACTGACAACAGCAATAGTGTATGTACCTTGTTCAAGATATTACAGAAAAAATCTGAGTTAACCATCATTCCTTTTATAGTGCTTGTACTTCATGTAATTACCTTTTGATGAAAGCAGGTCCTCTTTGCTCTGAAGGATTGACAGAGTGCAAAGTATGAAGTTACTGACTCTGCTCATACGTGCCCCATCACCACTAAGTTTCACTTTGACTTTTTCACCTTCTTGAAGCACACTGTTTTTTATCTACAACATAGGAGAATGCATGATATGTTATGTAATAATTATAATTGCAAAGTATTGTGTGGGTAGTGATACTTGAGGATGCTATCTCAGTGTTGTGCATAGTAAAAAGTGACAACATTTGTACCTACCATGTTTTGAATTTGATCAACCAATAGCTTTGTAAAGGAGTGCTGGGCCCCTGGAGCCTTGCCTGATGTAACAACTCTCATTCAATGCATTCCTACATTGCTTAAAGAGATATGACTTTTGTAATCCTTCAACAGTCATTGACAACTCATGAATGAATTCATCTCCAACCCCAAATTTGTCAATGATGTAGAGTATACTCTCAACTCTGGCTTTGTCATCCTTCCTGAGTCTGGAATATTGTGTTTCTTTTTGATTGGATGCCTGATCTGTGGATTGCGAGCCATCTATTGAGGTGGGCAATGGAATACCAGTGGGAGATGATAGATTTACAGTGTATGTTTTTAGCCCCTCTGGATCCTTTAACTTCAAAAGGTCCAACTCTAGTCCAAACAAAAAAGTAGAGCTTTCTGTGCTCTAGTTTTTATTTCTTTGATCTTCCTGTTCCTGGCTTGAGATGTTTTTATATCTGGAATTGGTGTGCCCCTCACCTTTTTAAATTGGTCATTTTCCAACTGTCTAATGTACTTCTTCACTAACTCACTTTCCTCTTTGCATGAAAGATTCAGATTTTTCTCCCTCAGCATTTCCTCATATAACTTTTCCTTTTCCTTCTCTAGATCATGAAATTTTTCCCTCCAGTGGTTTATTTCTTCCTTCGCAAGACCCAACTTTTCTTCAAGATTAAAAATCTTTGTTCACCATTCATCAACTGTTATGACTTCACCTGCTAGAACACTTAACTTTTTGTAGGAGGCAAGGAATTCTTTCCTCTGTTTTGGACTGCCCTTCTTAGTTAAGAGCTTCCTCTTAGCCTCTGCCAAGTTTCCAAGCTCATACAGTCTCGATTCCAACCTCTCACGGCTTGGATTTAATCTCAACGTGTTACCTGGTATGTTGAAATTTACCATGTTGATGAACCGGCCGACACCAGTTTGCACGTTGAGGAGTTTCTTCTTCAACGAAGCAAGAGCATCGGATTTTAATTGTAGCCAAAACAACACTTCGCTACCTTTTTCACGTTGCTCTAAAATGTATTTCAGCTTTGTATCGGGACAATCTGTGAAGGAAATAATACAACTTTCATTGTGAGTGGAAGACATCGTTCAGAGTGATGCAAATAGACCGCTAGAGGAACCCCATAAATTTGGAATACAAATGGCGCCTTTTCTTTAAAAAAAAAACCCGCTAACATGCGATTTGTCGAGGCCTAAAATGGTACCCAGTCTCCATATCATTGAATTATAGGCCTGGAGGCTAATTCACAAATTGGCGACTGTTCTGAGAAGTGTTTTGTGTCTACTCTCGACCTCTTTCTTCAACATTTTCTTCTGGGAGGGGCTCATAAATCTCGCAAAATGAATTTAGAAAACCGAACGAGGATTTTGCTGTCTTAACGAGATATTTTTCAGAGATGTAGTCGAATCTTTTCTTCAACGATTCCGAAGCACCAAAAGGTAAATTGTGTTCATATTGAGATACAATGAAATATATGAAGTTCATATATTTTGTACTGCGGTATTAGATATATATGATGCCCGATCCTCGCAGTAGATAGCGCTATTTAAGCAATAGCGAAAATCAGACCTGAAAAAAATCAGGCCTGTACTGGATTTAAACCACTGACCTCTGCGATACTAGTGCAGCGCTATACCAATTGAGCTAACAAGCCAAACTGGGAGCAGGCTGTTAAGTTGATTCGTAATAAACCCGTGAAAGTACAGGCCTGATTTTTTTCAGGTCTGATTTTCGCTATTGCTTGAATAGCGCTATCTACTGCGAGGATCGTGCATCATATGTATCTAATACCGCAGTACAAAATATTTGAACTTCATATATTTCATTGTATCTGATTTATCACTTTCACGGGTTTATTACGAGTCAACTTAACGGCCTGCTCCCAGTTGGCTGGTTAGCTCAATTGGTAGAGCGCTGCACTCGTATCGCAGAGGTCAGTGGTTCGAATCCCGTACAGGCCTGATTTATTTCAGGTCTGATTTTCGCTATTGCTTAAATGGCGCTATCTATTGCGAGGATCGTGCATCATATGTGTGTTCATATTGTTGCATTGTGAGCTGATAAGTCTTGCTGCCAGAGCCTTTTTAGTTGCTTTGACCCTAAAAATCATGTCATAGAATAACGTTATTCTTTTTTTTTTTTTTTTTTGAAAACCGAGCCGAATTTCTTGTCTGCAATGATGAGTGAGGCTCATAACAAAAGTTTCGGAATGTGTGATGAAGACGAGATACCCCCAAGTCCGATCGCTACAATTTATTTTTCACAGAAGAGATTTAGAAAACAACTCCCATATGTCTTCCTCAATTGAAAAGCGCCAACAGAGCTGAAATATTTCTAAGTGTCTCATTACAAATGAGCATGTCGGTTCGAATTTTCTGGCGATGTGAATTTTTCGCCTAACAGCTAAATGTTTTGGCTTTTTTGCGGCGAACGGTTTAACCCCATTGAGACCCTCTTTCCAGTTGGTTCTTTCGAATATGTCAGCCGCCAACTTTCCTCAGGGTGATATAAAAAAAAAAAAAAAAAAAAATAGATAAAGAATAATGGGCGCTTTGATTCTCCTTGGACTCAAGAAATATTGCTGTCGACTCTTCTCATTCAATGACTTTATTTATGCACTTCAATTGCTATAATTCTGCTTTAACCGTGTAGCCGTAACTAACAGTATACAAAATGCAGTTACATCATACTTAAGAATACATCTTTTTATAGAAAGGTTGTCGGAAAAAAGGACAAAAGTGTACGCGACAATCTTGAAAGGTAGTCTGGTTATTCGATAATTATTGAAGTTTAACTAGTCAAGTAAATGAGTAAGTAAATTTGTCAAACCAACGAAGCCTCGTCTTCACAGTGACATTCTCGCAGATTTCCCGGAAATTCCGAGGTCAGGAAACTACCCACAATACCTATTGGGGTTGTGGCTCGCACTTAAACGCTGGTTTTTTTCCGACGACCTTTCTCGAAAGAACTGCTGTCTAAGAACGTACACCCAGAATTAGCAATGTGAGCCGACGAAGGACTAGGGTACTCAAAGTCAGCTTTTCAAACCTTGTCATCGTGGTAAGCTTGCAATTCACAAACAACCAAATGGAAATAACTGTTTATGGTCTTCGGAAGCCTTTTTGGGACACTAGATATAGCTTTCGTTATCATTGTAAGCAAAGTTAATATTCCTTTCAGAGCTTCTCACCAGAATTGATGATCGCTTGGTGAAGATTACCGGGTGTGAGGATTTCTTGAGATTTCTTGAGCCTTGTACTCACGTTTGATCGAGAAAACCAGGGCTTGGAGAAAGTGTACTCTTTACGTCAAAAATGAAACAATTGTTTGCAATTGATTATTTATTAAGATTCATGGTAATGTCTTAAGATTATGAAATTGAGTAAAATGTTCTTCCTACGATGTATTTGATGTGTGCGTTGTGATCCAATCCTTTCATGAGCCTTTGGATGCACGAACACATCTTCGTTTTCCCTTTGACCTCCCGTGAAGCATACTGATTAGGTCAAATAGTCGGTAAATTGGGGGATTAAGCATGACCATTTGATCTCTCTGTCACCCAACTAAAGTGTATTTTGAAAACACCATCGGATTCCCTAAAAACGCATCATCCTTTACGATATAGGAATCTTTTCAAAGTTGAGCGAAAATCCTGAAGTCTGAGCGAGTAAATAACTGGGTTTAAAATAGAATTTGTGTAATGAAGTAATTTCACGGTATTAATCAGTTGGTATGAAGGCTGCGCGAGGCATGGAAACGACTTACACCTCAAGAACACAATTAGGTTAATGACGTGGAATGGAAGCCATGTTAGGATAAAAACTGTCGTCACTATAAACACAGTCATGGCCAATTTTCGGTCATTTTCGATGGCTCGCCGACTTCTGTCCCTGCTGCTGTTTTCGTGGCTGTGAGGAAGTCTCTTTCTGTCGGATCCAGCTCCAGATGACTCTACACTTGCCTCTCTGAAGTACAATTGCTGTACGCGAGCCTTTATCCAGATGGCAAGATATGCTAGCAACATGACAAGCATGGAGGAGAAGAACGTCAAAATTAGAAACCAGAAGAACACTTTATGTTCGATCAAGTCGTATTCATGGAAAAAATACAGGCTTGATAAGAGCGTCGCTAGGATCCAAACGCAAGAAACCAAGGCGTGGTACATCCTTTTTGTGGAGGTTCGGTGACGGATTGGAAAACAAATCGCATACACTCTTTCCAAGGCGATTATTGTCAGCGTGAATGTGGAACCCAGGCCGCAAAAGACGTCCATTGCTTTCACGATGTTTAAAAGTGTGGATTTTGAGACAGATCGATGTTGCCAGAAGCTAACAAACTGATAGATGAAAGCTGGAACTGAAAATATTCCCACTGTCATATCAGCAACAGCCAGTGAAAGAAGAAAATAGCTCGTGCGCCTCCTAAGTAGTCGCTTTCTTGTAAGCACCGCAATGGCAACTGAGTTGCCCGTGACGATGATTACGGACATTATGCCAAAAGCCAGTGACCACCCCACTAGGGAAATATCCGAGGCTCGTTCTTCTCGTGATGATTCGTTCATTTCTTATTTCTCGGGTCTGTGAAAAGCCAAAACACAGAATTGAATAGTTACTGAATATAAATATAAACAACTAAAAGACCGTGACAACTCTCGCGAAAGATACGAAAACTAGACGAAAATATCTAAACTATAAATTTTTCTTAGAAAAGAGATGAGTTTCTCTGAGATATTATTCAAACGACCGAAAGAAACATTTTCCATTGCGAAAATTACGAAAGATAAGCTCTTCTCAACGTTTTGATGGACTTTTTCGAGGAAGTTACTTCGAAACCGTCACAGTGATGGTGTTGCTGTTGTCTTCACGGACAAGAATTGGTAAATCACTTAACTGTCAGTGAAGTAAAGTCCGTTAAATTTACATGTTGTAAGGAACATGGAAAATTAAATGCAAATTTTCAATTTGCTACGGATTATTTCATGATTTTCTCTTTTTTTTTTCAATGTTACTATGTTACAAAAGGTCGTTCCCTCTTGGAAACCAAAAACACTCGAATTTAAAAACGAATGAAAACTAAATAAGCGAACAAGTTTAGTTGGAACGATCGTAAATCACATAAAACAAACTGAAATGTCAAAACGTAAACTCACAAAGAACCTATTAACACAATGGCTTCCCTGAGACAATCACTTTGACTTCAGAGCGACTGCTTTTGTTGCGGGAATCAAATTTGAGAAGCGCGATGTTATTCAGGATCTGTTGAGGAAATCAAGTTCACCGTCCGTATGTATACCTGCGCGTTGATGAGTGATCACTAAGACTGTTGTATCACCGAAAGTATAACAAATGTGTGCCATTGAAATTTCTTTTGTGCGTGATCAGGTAATACAATCCTTCTGCCAAACGCGATCAAGTTCCTCTGAAATATGATAGGTGTGCATTCGATTGATAAATCGTTTTTCAGTCATAAAAGAGAGTGAAGTTTTCAAATGGATCGACAGATCATCGTAAATAACCTTCCTTAAAAGTAAACATTTTTTCGATGATTTAAACACCGCAGCTTTAAACCCCATCGAGCTGTACTAAAGCTTCTTAAGAGCAGCCGAGAAAAAATAATTTCTGGGTAAAGATATATTTGCTTAGCTTAAGTGAAGGAGTCGGGTTCTATCGCATCTGTACTTTTACTTCGTAATATTGATCTTTCGTTGATGACCAAATCACTGTCTCAGTCATTTGCAGATGCTGTTAAATGTATTTCATTTGATTGATGCTTATAAAAATTTAACTACGAATGAAAAAAAAAAAAAAAAAAAAAGAAAACCACGTAACTTTGCATCTGCAAACTTCTCGTTTGCAGCCAATAACCAGCATCTGCAAACAAACAACCAGCATCTGCAAACTTCTCGTTTGCAGATGCTGTTAAATGTATTTCATTTGATTGATGCTTATAAAAATTTAACTACGAATGGAAAAAAAAAAAAAAAGAAAACCACGTAACTTTTGAGTACAGTCAATTGTGAGTGATGTTTTAAAGGAGACCTTTCATTTAAAAGCGCGAACATGACCATATGTCGCAGGTTCTAGACAGCTATCTAACGTAAGCTGCTAGATGGGTATTAAAGGGAATATAAATCGATAACGTGCGAATTTCTTATGCAAATCACTTACGTTGGCTGTTTGTTACAACATTCTGACTAAATTCAACCGCACAATAAACAAATTGTTATAGGTAATTATGAAATGAAAACCTCAGACAATCCACGTATAACAAGTCAATTCCATGTCATGTGTTTGCAAAGCTAGAGGAACATTCTGCGAGGTATCAACATTTGTCTTTCTACAATTTAATAATCCCAACAGCTGCGACGGTGTGCGTTTCAGAACGGGAGCTTTATTTTTTTTCATTTTTGACCACTGAGTTTATACAAAATTAGTCTTTTTTTCTCTACTTTTGGAAAGAGATAGTGCTTTCCGGCAAAAGTTTGAACAACCAAGTCATACCAATTAATTTGAGGTGTTTTGAACAGATCGATGATACCTCTAAGAGATACCCACGCTTCTTCCTGCCCACGATGTCAAGATTTTAAATGTCAATATTCCCCTCTTCCTCGATGACCATCGTTTACAGCTATGACATCAATCATTTCGTTTGCAAAATACATCGATTGTACGAATTTGATGTTTGCATCCCAATCACTGGTACGTATTACTGACATTTCGTCCGCAGTCTTTTTTCTAATGATGCTTAAGAGTTTACTTCTGTTAATGTGACGTCATTCTTAAATAAAATACACGAAAAACACTGGGATTTTGCAATTGCTTGACATATGGGAGTCTCTCCCTATTTTAATTGTCTCTTTGCAAGAGGGAACTTATCCAGGGCGATTGGCATAGGGTGCTTTTAGTTGGGGAGGAGATCAATATGTTTATCTTATCTTAAGAAATCATATCCAAACGTCGACTCGTTTGTGATATATTTTTAGACATTTCCATTGCTATAACTCCTTATTTCGTGTTATATAATGAGATAACTCGGAGTCGGACAAATATTAAACTATTTAAAAATTATCATCCGCTACATCAGAGCAGTTTTGGGGACTCATGAAAATCATTGAGATATCAGACACCCTTTTGTTAACGTTCGAGGAGAACTAATTGAGCTTTCGTAGAGATTGTGATGTTAAAAGCTAATTATCAACCTATGAACCAAAAAGTATAAAATCACTTTGATTTCTGCTAACCTTTATGCAACTTTTTCTGTTTTGTTGTGTTCTGCCTCACAAAGGAAGGAGAGGATAACAGTTATAGCTATTGGCACAGGATCCCCAACAACGTCGTCTGCCAGAGTAGGTAGAAGGAAAGAAGGTCAGTAAAAGTTTGTATTCTAGACTTAAAAATGTCTATCCCACCCAGCACGTGTAAAATAGATCGATCTTACTATTAAACCTTTCTGAGCAAGCAATATTCCAATTGACATGGTCGAAATGATAAAAACACGCACTTTAAGCTCAATACCGGGTTACTCACTGCGTCACATCCGTTACCCAGTAATTGCTTTTAGTCAAACCTTTTCTGAAATATACCTTTGGGTTATAACAATCTTTGTTGAAATCCTCGATATGTTTACATCAAAATAAAATATCTACAGAAAACTCTTCGCCGTTGTTATTCTAGGTACAGTTCGAGTAACTAGAGCCAGATTTGCCCTTGAAGGAAAACCTAAGTGGAAGAAAAATATGCGGAATTTACAAAGCAAACCGCTGACAAATTGATATCGTGTGATACAGTTCTGAACTCATTAGCTTGCAAAAATTGTTTAAAATAAGTGCCATCCACCGAGCGCATATATATTTCCCGTTAAGCCTTTGGGTTTTTCTTATAGTTGTAAAACTAGGTCTGCAGCTTCGTGATTCGCAATTGTTGCTGCATCTCCGTATTACACTAATTTGCTTCACTATAATCATTTGGTGAATCAGTTACAAAATCAATATATTCCACCAACCTGGAAAAAGTTATGGCTCCACGTAATCTTTAAAGCAGTATGATCGACCGAAGGTCTGACATGCAACTGGCGTTTTTTTTTCCTTCATCCACTCTTATATGATCTATATTTGCAATATAATCTATAATTCTTAATCTAAAATGACCAACAGACGTTTGGAAATTATATTGTCCGCCAAAGCCGCCAGTGAAGCTTTTCAAAACACTGCCCTCCGGTTGCGCTCTGTTTGGTCCTTAAGAAAGCTTTCTTACAAATGCAAAACTCAAATTACAGAAATTAAGGTTCGGCCAATCGAAATTCTGGCCTTTAAAGTTTTTGTTTTTGAGCTTCGGTTTGAGTGTATTATCACATGAAAATGTATTGACGGTAACGTAGGCTAAATGTACCGCACTAGTGCCGGCTTAATGAGGGCATGTATATCAAAACCTCATTGATCACCAAGGCCTTTCTTGCATAATTGTTCTGTCTGTTTACTTTTGAACGTCAGGATATTTTACAGAAATCTGCTCGTTTGTCGGTTTATGAATGAGTTTCAAGCCTGAGAAAATCTTTCTTTGGTTTATTAATCTTATATGGCTGTATGTTTGGATTCAGGTAACCAATGGACAAAAGCCAATTTTTAATCAATACTTATTTATAAAAAACAATCTTTCTTACGAGTAAAAAACTCGGCTAGAAGAGGAATTACTTATGAAAAATATATCGCTGAAGGCCAGTGGCAGAGATCGTGAAAAACATCTATACATTTATTTCCGATTTCTCGGAAGAGTTTTTCTATTATAAAAATCTTCGTTACTACTGAGGATGTAATTTACTCAGTTCTGGTATTTGTTGACGTTTAAATGACCTAAACCTCCATAACAATACAGTTTTTGCTTTGCCGACTTCAAATTAGATTAGTGTCCAAATAGGTTGTCCGTGAGCCAAATAAACAACATGGAGGAAGTTTTATCATCAAGTATTCTGAATACGTTGAAACGATTTGTCGAACTTAATTTCTATTGAAAAAAAGGGCTTGTATCTTTTATTTACAAATATAAGATATAAAACAATAATCCATTTATTTCCCGTGGGCCACGGAATTCTTACAAACCAACGTAAAAGGTTCGAGACGAAAATAAAACACACGCATTCGTAGCCACAACGCGAATATGACATTATTGTTAGATATCTAAGGCAAAATACATGTATCCAGGAAGATCTAAAAGGGAATATAAAACAGAAAAATCAAAGATAGAAGCTTGTTTGTCTATCCCTATCAAAAAAATATACTGCAATTAAAACTTTTTGCCTTGTTTCCATTACACGGCTTATCTAAATACCGCCAACGGCCCTGCGATTCTACTAACATAACTTGTACTATAATCCCGGTCAGAACTCCCTTTATCGGACAATTATAAGCAGTTCCCCTTTTCCTTGATCTATGTTGAAAGTATGGCAATATGTCGCTGAAAAATGAAAATATAAAAACTACCGCAATACAAGGAACACCCAAAAAATTTATTACAAAAACTGAGTGTCTTGCCGGAAAGATAAAATATAACAACATAATGAGATGTAATGTATTTGAAATCGATAAGGACGGCGTTTGTAGTATACCACGCGAAATATTATGATCACCTGGCACTTGAGAGACATGAGTTGTCATTATCTTTGTGGATTTTAGCCTTAATCAAACCTCGCAGCACAAAAAAAATATTATCAAAACGACTTTCTCCTAAATAAAAAAAAAATTATTATTTTCTTCTCAGGCAGACAGTTAATTGAAAAATTTAGGGTTTTTAATACATTTCTTTGTGACATTACAATATTGCCTTCAATTAATTCTTAGAAAAAAGAACGTTTACACATACACCTAACAGCGACCCTCAAATTAGACCACAAAGACAAAGATTTGAATTTTTAGAAAAAAGAACGTTTACACATACACCTAACAGCGACCCTCAAATTAGACCACAAAGACAAAGATTTGAATTTTTTCTTAGTTTCTGAAAAGGAAATAATTGTGATATTCTATTCGATTCATAATGCTATTTGCACTCACCAAACTTGCAGCCGCTGAAAAATACGATGAACGCTATCTACAAAGATTATACTGAAAACATCCTAATTCACCACTAATAAGCTGAGTTACTACTCTGGTCAAATTTTCCCTCGCAGTAAATAAAGCATGTTAAAAAAGCAATACAATACCTTTTTCTACAACGTTTCTTTCCTTCTTTAGACTTAAATTCTGAGGATAAGAAGAGGAGAAGACACACAGCTGGAAGTGAAGCGTCTTGCCTCAAGCCATGCTCTTGATGTGAAATCAAATCCAGCTTTGCTCAGTAAAACTTTACATATGTAAATTAAATGCGGGCGCAGCCATTGATTTAGTTATCTTGAAAAAACAGAAGTTTACCGCTGTGGAAAGTCTCACTTCAATTGATTAAATGTGTTCGAATTCTGGGAAAGTGCGACTGATTTTCTATGCATAAAGAGAGTGATCACCACTCTCCGGTTTTTGTTCCCTATATATGAATAAAAAACATTGTCGTTTCAATATATATTGACACCAACAAATGCACTTTGTCCCAAATTTGAATTTCTATTCAAAGAATATTCTGATGTAGTTTTAAGCTTAACTCGCAATACAGAGAAATGATGAAAATCTTTTTGACCGAGCTGTTAAGGAAAAATAAAGAGCGAAGAAACAGTCCTAAAACAACTAAAAAATCAAGCTTTGAAGTTTGTCAATGTTTTTCATGAGATAAAGAAAACCTGTTTATATGCATGCGAAAGTACAAACTAGCAATGATTTGTTAGGTGAGGGTCGAGACCGGAACAAGATAAAGGTTGAATAAATACTGTCGAACAAGTTTTTAATAAAATACATTTTGACAAGCTTAACAAGAGCCAAGTTTGTTTGAACTTCATTCCAAATTAATCCTGGTTTGGTTCAATTTATAACTTCCACACTCCTATATTTTATGTTTTTCTTGAACAGAGAGTCAGAAGAATTTGATTTATACAGATCCTAATCAATCAAAACCACAAAAATCTTAAAATCGGTATGATAAATTAAGTAACTTGATATTAATACAATGAGTATGTAATTCTAAGCGTGTCGTGAATTTCTCTTTTTTTGTTTATCTTTTATGAAGTTACTTGTCAAGCCCTCCAATTACAGAAGGTCCCAGGTATCTCTTCTGAGGTAATTGCTCAACTGTATTTAAAAGATGACGCGTGTGACCATCAAGGGAATTAAAAGCCTGGGTGATAACAGAAGTAGACGGTCAATATGTATCTTTGGCGTCTTTGAAAATTAAGAGGTACATTTTATTCATACGAGACTAAACGACTATGTCTTCACTGGATGAATTTCAAGGTTTTAGATCTAAAAAAGAAGAAATTTTAAAGTTTTTTGTCTGCAGACTGTGTAAATGATCTTCATCTTTGACTCTCGTTCCTTTCTTGTTTATTCTTTTCTTGTGTTGTTGCAGATTCCCGTCCCTTGCGTAAGAGAAAACTTAATTCACGGTCGCCGAAAGGACTCAAACAATCGTAGCGTGGCTTTTTCAGTCATCATGTGATCATAACTGCTTTTAAAAAAAAACGGACAAAAAAGCGAATAAAAAACAAAAAAAACAAACTCAAGCGGTAGCTGCTTGTGAACCACGTGTTGTGGACTTGCGTTTTCGGCCAGGTCGCTTGTTTCGACAATGTCGGCGTCCTTATCTAAACTCTCATTAAAACTGAGGAAAATTGAAACAACAATGAAGTCTCGACGTATTTTTCAATGCGTGTGGAGAAAAGAAGATATTTTTCTATTTGTTCGAGGGGTCTTCTTGGTGTCCTGAATTACTGTACATATACTGCAACGAAAAAAAAAAAAAGAAGCAACGAACAAGATTGGAGCATAAATTATTTCTCTATGAGTGACATATCACTTATCGCATAGTGCGTGCAAATGGATTAAACTTCTTTAATGGGAGTCTCTTTTAATGCTATTGATGTCTTCAATAAAGTCCATTATCAGTCTGATTCGTAAGCTCCACATGTAATATTTATTAACCGAGGGAATTTTTTCTTTTTTTTTGTCTTTCTCTTTTTTTCTTATTTTTTCTTCCAAGTTATTATAATTTTTTTTCATGCCTATAAGGGAGGATACATCGGCTTGTTTTTACAAACTACACTATGCTATCCTGCTACTTGAGCTTTTCAAGTAAAGCCACTTCTGTAAGATAACTAAAAATATCATACCGACTGGAGAAAAGCTTGTTTGAAATTCATGTTATCAAATTTTAATGAGGGACCTGCTCAATTTGTCAGTTACCATTTCCCCGAATTATTTCCACGTAAACAAATGCAGATGATATGAAAAATAACAAAAAAGGTTGAATAAATTAAAGCACAAAGAGAGAAAGTTCACAATTTTTTAGAGTTATAAATCAATATTACAATAAGACCACAGTTTCTATTACTGTGCATATCACGTGTCCATGTCTCAACCAATGGGATGAACCTTTGAGCGTTGAAAGTATGCCAGATGTTCACTTAGACACCACAAATCATTTTTTTCAGCTTTGAAGGGAAGATATTACCTGATCGTCTCTGTTGGTCATTTTTTCAGCTTTTATTACAAAAGGTATAAATTGAATTGTTCTCGACTTCGATGGCTTCAGAAAACAACATCGGGATATCGTCGAGACAATTTGTGACCATTTTAAAGAAATTCGATAAAGACGGTCAGTAAAGACATCTAGCGCTATACCATCTGCTAGCATGAACTATATCATTATTCTCATATTTCTACTTACTTACTTTATCTCGTTGATTAAATTTACAGGTGATGGTGACATCAAACTGAGCGAACTAGACGCATTTTTGAAGGCTTTTGTGGACGAGGTATTTATTTTCTCAAGAATATTTTTATTAGAAGTAAGCCACTCCTATCGCGAATTTTTTTATCACCAGAATTTTCAGGCGTTATGTAAATTTAAAAATCATTTATGCTAATAATAATTTTTTAATTTTAAAGCTACTGCTTGATATTATAGAGAAGTTGCAATTTTCTGGCATGAAATTACCTTACACTACCTTTTTATGCCTTAAATTGCCTATGTTGAAATATTGTCACCGAAAAATTCAAATTCAGCTTTACCTGCTGCCACCTGCTAAGATACGATTGCCATTTTCTACTTTGGTTTCCTGTGGAAAAATTTTCTCGATCGATTATTAGCAGCTTAGGTGGGCATGTTTGCCTCAATCTATCAAGTTGCATTACTCGTTGCGAAACTAGCCCTTTCAAGGCATTTTGCACGTAAAATTTTGTGGTAGAAAAAAGCGTCATTGCAAGTAGAAATATTAGATTTAAGTAGAAGAAATAAGGTAATTGCACCTTACGACAGCGTACATTGTTTATGCACCAATGGAATCGAAACTTAGTATCGAGCATTTTTGCCTTTAATTTGATGAAAAACTTTCCTGAATTAATTTGAATAACTAATTTTCAAAATTCAAAGTTTCATGCGCAGGCTTCTCCACGCATTGCTCGTTAGAGCCATTTAATGTTGGGTAACAATTAAATTTTAATTTTCTAATTCGAAAACATAATTATTCGAGACTACGATCCCGGGTGGCGCTGGTAAAAAAAGATCGTTAGCTTTTCAGATCGAGTTTTACATCGCCTAATTTCCTCATCCCATCCATCTGTGTATCAGTAGTGTTTACATATATATTGAGGGAGGGGGGGACACTTATCAATTTTTGTAAACTACACGATGATGTGGTACAGATTAAAACAACAAATCGTGTTGTAGTTATGTAAAATTCGTAATTAGTACCAAGTTGAACACACAATTTCAGATTTAAACCATTTGTCCAGAACCGCAACTGGTTGTAGATTTTGAGATATTTTGGCAAAACAAAAATCTTCACAGAGGGCACCGTTTTCATTTATTTCTTTACACACATTTTTTTTTAGATTCTTTTTTATTAGACTTATTCCGTGGTGCTTTATTTTTGCGCTAATGCCTTAGGGCCTTAAAGAGAAAACATTTTTGATGACACTTACGCATCTGAGGGGTTTTAAAGTGTTTACTATTTTTCAATTGGGTGTCGAAAGTAATCCATGGTTGCTTTGGTTTTAATTTAACTTTGCTATATGACTGGTCAAGGAAACTTGCGCCATCCTTTCAACATATCAGATGCGAAACAAAAACAAATACGACTTGGTCGGCATTTAAGGTCATTCCCCCATGCTCCAAGCATTTTGCTTGTTTTAACTCTGAGTTCTCATTGGTTAATGCTAATGTAAAACTTTTGATCTGATTGGTCGATGGGACTTCTTTGGTTTTTGTTTTTCGAAACTCAATTATAAACTGCTCTAAACCGCTATTGTCCTGCTATTGTTGTCATTGTTTTTGCCGTTTATTGTTGTTGTTGTTGCATTACATTTTAGTTTCTCGCAATTTTTTCAATCACGACCTGCAGGGCCTGATAGAAAATTCCAGAGCAGTGGTAATTGCTGAAAAAATCCGCGAAGAACAGCAAGATGGCGATGAAGTATCTATGACAACGGTAATAAAAATGTCTTATTCGTGTCATGGATGCAAGCACAACCTAACATATTACTCTTACTATAACTCAAAAGTCACGTTTCTGTTTAGAGAGAAAGCTGAGAAGCTATATCTTTTGACTGATTCAGCTAAATAGCTATAGGAGGCTCTGCTTTGTTTTTTTTTTTTTGATAGCTGACAAAGGAAATAGCACCCGTTAACTTCCTTACAGCTGAATTCGGGGAGCAGAAAACAAGAATTACCAGCGTGGATTTTATGAAGGTACAGATAAATAAGTGCTTTCTTACAATGCATTAGAACTTTCTGTAAACTCTCTCTGGGGCCAGTGAAGATTGATTATATCTACATGCAACTGTTCCGAGAAAATTGCCAAAATCTCACTCGGCAATCCCGACTTAAGGTGACATTGGCTGAGATAATAACTGTCGATAAAACAAGATTAATAATGGTAATCGACCTGAGTGGAATGCAATTGGGTCTGAGATCATACGTGTGATTTGAAATCACAAGTATGATTCCAGACTAAAATTCCACGACACGAAGTTCAATTACCACTTTATTACATCCAGTTTGAAATATGAAAATTCCGTCGTTCAAATGCAGGATTTTGTATCCGTACAAATATTCTACTGATCCAATACTTAGCTTTGTCGTCAAAAGTTGCAAAACTTGTCTTTCAATTTCCTGAAATTCGATTGGTTTCTTTAAACAAACCTTGAAATCCGATCGATTGTTGTATTTTAGTAAATCTTTCTCATCCGCTAGGAATAAAGATGCGATTTAGACCAAAAAAATGGTGCGATTCCTGAATAAATCGCTCCCATGCGAGATAGCAGAGAACACCAGTGACAAATGGGTGTAATAAATAAATAAATAATTAAATAAATAAATAAATAAACAGACATAGAAATCAGTAGGGGAAAGATATCAATAAGTAGATAGATAAATATAGATCAAAATATAACAGTTTCGAACTGATAAAGTACCTTCTTTCATAGCTCTGGAATAATTATGATGCTGATAACAGTGGGTATCTTGATAGAGTGGAGCTGCAGGTAACAATAGCCGCGGTAACATTTGATGATGATAATAGTGATTATGATTAAACTGATGATAACAACGATGACAACGATAGAAGTGATTAAATTGAGAGTGACAGGAATGGTGAGGGTGATACTGATGATAATAATAACTTCGGAAAATGATATTAATAATTATGATAACAATTCCTTTAGATGTGTCGACTGGTATGGTGAGACACTACGAGTCTGAAACTTTTTTCTTGTTAATAAGTCACTCGTTTTTCAACATTTCATCTTTCTCCTTTTTTTAAAGTTGAAGATTTATAAAGTAAAATAGTGTTGATGATAATTATAAATATTATGTATACTTATATATGTCAAAAAGACCTTATTTAACAAGAATTTGCATGTACGATTGGGAATTTTATAACGTTTTCATCCTTATGATAGTGTTAATAACAATAATCATCATAGTAACGATACCTTGGTATGACGACTCTATACCCTCTGCTTTATCTTTCCGAAACTAACATCTTTTTAATTTTTTATTTTAAGAAATTTTTTTACGATATTGTTACAAAGAACAAGGGCGAGGGAGACTCTGAAGATACGGAAGAATTAGAAAGGAAAGTTGATCATTACATCAAAACCATGGTAAGACACCTATGGCTATAATTACATAGCATTCTATTTTAACTTTCTGTTCTTTTAAGAAGACAAATTTTAAGTATGTAACATGTAAAAATGTACGGCATACATTTTACTTTTCTGGGTGGCTCATTCACTTTTCTTTCTTTCGGGAAAGATATAATATGGACAAGTATTATTTTTCAGATGGCTATCTTGGACGAGTTAGAAAAGAGACCTGTGCTGTAATAAACATTTATTACACGACTCGGGCAGTCAGAGGGCCAATAACTAAAATCAACCAATCAAAATGCTATATTGCCGGTCCGATATTCTCTAAGTATTGGACCGGGCACTGTCCCGAATGGTCCCGAACGATACCGCACTCGTGTCCCTTTGAACTTCAGTCGTATAATAAATCTCTTATTAACCAACCTTGCTCGGGACCGTACTGGAAGAATATCGGCCCTCGGTCTTTTTTTGTACGGACCTCGCTGCGCTCGGTCCGTACTGTCAAGACCTCGGGCCGATATTCTCCCAGTACGGCTCTCGCGCTTGGTTAATAAGATGTATGTCTAAGACCAATACCTTTGAGAATACATGTGTCATAGTTATATAGTTAGTTATAGTTATCCTATCATGAAGGCGAAAATAACCGGACATTATAAATTTTTTTCGCAGTTTGAAATGCTGAACATTCAAGAGGATAAAGTCAGCTTAGAAAAAATGTGCAAGTAAGTAAACTGAGACCCAAACATTATTCTTTTATTATGTGCATTGATTCTTTGGGTAATGGGAAAAATCATATTCTTTTAAAAAAAGAATCTATTTTCTCTTCTCAATTCCTATTCCTAATTTGTTATAATTAGTAGTGAAATGCCCATAAAACATGAAACATTTTGCATAGCTCGAAATTTCGTTTTTATTATGATATGTTTGCTTTAGTCAAATTAAATGTCTCGTATAGCTACGACTCGCAAGAAGAGATTACATTCTCGTGATATTCTCTTACTAAGAAATTGATGTTTTTACAAGTCAAAACAGATTTAAATTGACTTTAGAAAATCGAAATGGGGCTTGATCGAACCAAAATATGAAAGAAAGCATAATTATGAACCTCCTTCTTCGCCCAGTTAGATTGTTTTCCCATTTCTTTTTACGCAACTTTGTTTTGCAGATTTTGCCCAGTTGAGGAAAACTTTCTGGAGCAATACGAGGTGAGAGAGATCCACGTAGAAAGACAAACTTACAAATATCATTTAAAATCATGCCTTTTTTTAATTCACATTTCAATTAAAATTGAAATACATCTGAAATAGGTTCCCATTTTGCTCCAATACCTGCTTTGTAACCATTTTTTCCCAAATCTATTCCAGGCCTTTACTGAAGAAGAATTCGAAGAGATATTTGCACATTACGACCAGGCAAGTGTCAAAACATAATTATTATCACCACTGAATATTTTAGCCTTATACATAGGCTTTAGAGCTACGTTGTTGTTAGCATCGTAGTAAAAGATTATCAGTATATATTTCCAAAAAGGTTTTAGTCTTTGAGTAACGTTGGTATCGCGATCAGTTTTGTTAGAATCGTAAAGGACGTTATTATTCCATTCGTCAGGACAAAAGTGACGAAATTGAGGGGTGCGAGCTTGAAGGTTTCCTGAAAGACCTCTACGATAGAAAACACAAGGTAGGTCTCAGCTCTTTTCACCCTCATGAACACCAGCATGCATATTCTCCATAGTTACGTATGATGCACGATCCTCGCAGTAGATAGCGCTATTTATGCAATAGCGAAAATCAGACCTGAAAAAAATCAGGCCTGTACGGGACTCGAACCACTGACCTCTGCGATACTAGTGCAGCGCTCTACCAATTGAGCTAACAAGCCAACTGGGAGCAGGCCGTTAAGTTGATTCGTAATAAACCCGTGAAAGTGATAAATGAGATACAATGAATATATGAGGTTCATATATTTTGAACTGCGGTATTAGATACGTATGATGCACGATCCTCGCAGTAGACTGGCCTGCGGTATTATGGCCAACTGGCCTGCTCCCAGCTGGCTTGTTAGCTCAATTGGTAGAGCGCTGCACTAGTATCGCAGAGGTCAGTGGTTCGAGTCCCGTACAGGCCTGATTTTTCTCAGGTCTGATTTTCGCTATCGCATAAATAGCGCTATCTACTGCGAGGATCGTGCATCATATGTATCTATACCGCAGTTCAAAATATATGAACCTCATATATTCATTGTATCTCATTCTCCATAGTGTTCTTTATACATTTCCTAAGGTGAATGACGAGGGGTGACTAGGCATTCTTGGTGGTCAAGGGTTAAGAAAAAATAAACAATTCAATGAATCGCTAGATGAAGAAAACTAAAAGCTAACCATAAGTTTACAATCCTCAGTTGTTAGGTTCGTTAGAGTAAGTTGCTTGCTTGGAAAAAGATGTTAGTAAGTTATGTAGCCACTGTTAAATTGTTTAATGCATGGCATTGTAAATAGCCTAAGATTGTCGGTAGTGTTTATACTACTTAAAAACAAAACATAAAACAATTAGAACCAGAAAAATCAAACAAAAACGGAAATAATCTTCCTTTCTCAGCTCAATTCATGTTTGTATGTGTTCCTCGCAAGTGAAAAGTATAGTTATCTTAAGTTCGTCTTTTTTTTGTTTGTTTTGTACCCGCAGCCGGGCCAGAGTTTTGAAAAGTTTAAAGAAGAAAAGATGAAGAAATTCGACAAAGACAAGAACAAGAAATTTAGCAAGCAGGAAGTGAAAAAAATCTTGTCCAAACTGTCATGAGTCAGGCCAAGCCTAATGCTAAGATACTTTTTTTTTTTGGTAACTTCTTTCTTTTTAAGGGGGTTTAAGGGATTTGTTTTGAAAGACAACTTTCCGTTTTTTCATTTTAGTCGTGGAGAATTTTAGCTTTAAAATTGATTTTCAAGTTTGATTTTTCCGTTGCTTTCCTTTTTTTATTCTAGGGCAGATGTGTCAATGGATAACTTTAATTTTCCATGGCCATTTTAAAAGTTATTTTCCTTTAGAAAGTTGATCAAACGGGTATTTCCCCCATTAGCTCGCCGCCATATGAAATGTTATCTTCAGGAAATAAAACATTTGCACATACATCAACGCAGAAAGTACCTGTTTATTTTATCATGAGGTACATTATTCACGGACAAAGATAATTTTTCAAATGAAAGGATTTCTTGGCAAATAGAAAACTCCTAAAATGCTTCAAATTCAACATGTAAAAAGACTGAATTGACAATTTAAATTCTAATTTACGAAACTTGGGGCAACTGGACAATATTGTTCTTTTTTAAAACTTCTATCGCACTGTTTTAGAAAAAAGACGTGAGGATCTACCACGGTTTGTGCCAAATGAGGAAAACTCAGGGGAAAGTTTCTAAGAATTAAAAAATGCTTATTCTACAAAAAAGAGATTAGAAAAACAGGGAAATTTCTGGTGTTTCCCCCAAAAATTCTTGAAAGAAGACTGGCATAGTATTAAAGTTATCTCCTTCATGCTGGTAAGGTTGAGTTGTAAACATGTAGTAGGTTGTCCAAGGGAAGATCCAAGCCATTCAATTCCTAGCAAAGATGCCTAATTTCACAATTTGCTTTGCCAAGTCGCTATACCACATGCGTCTAATAAATACCAATTCAAAACTCTCAATATCTTGTAAAGTTCTCATCCGTTGTTATTGAAAATGTTTACTCATTCATGTCGGACAACAGCATCGACAACTCGCTTTTGGAAAGTTTCCCATCCTTGTCTTTATCGCTGACTTCAAGAACGACTTCTCTCATTTTCTCCAGCTCTGCAGCGTTGTCGGGTTCCTGAGACGATCAAACAATCAAATTCAGTGAGCGAAATTTAATCATTGCGCAAAGTAAGACTACTTTCGAAAATTTGAGAGTTTCTTACCAGTCCCATCCGTTTCATGACGTCACGCAAGAGAACCAACAGTTCAGAGCCTTCGATTTCACCGCTCTTGTCCTATAGAAAAAACAAATGAATAAAGGCTGATAGTTTCGAAAGAAACTGTTTGGGGCTGCGTCGGTGGGAGTAACGAAATAATTTGGATATATCAACAAAGTTGAAATGGTAAATTAGCCACCGTAATGATTACAACAGCTGACGTTTCGAGCGTTAGCCCCTCGTCATTCGCTCCGACGAAGGGCAAACGCTCGAAACGTCAGCTTTTGTAATCATTACGGTGGCTAATTTACCATTTCAACTTTGTTGATATATCCAAATCATTCCTATAGAAAAAACGTCAACCCAAATAAACTTCTGATACAACTGACAAAAAAATTATTTTACTTCTTAACATAACTATGATGCAACAATGCTTTTGCTAAAAGTGTGGTCAAGAAGAAGAACAGGCCTGGTGGTGATTGCCATTGCGAACGCTACAAGGCAACACCGATCGTTGGAAATCAGCTGATTACAATTCATAATACACCACCAGTGACAACACAACGGACCCTTAGACACAATCAACTTTTTTAACAACTTACCGTGTCATAATGGTCAAACACTGCTTCGAAGTCCTCTTTTGATAAACACTTCTTTCCCTAAATAATAATAATAATAATAATAATAATAATAATAATAATAATAAATTTTATTTATATAGCACACATATCCTGTGCTCAAGGCGCTTGGTTGTGATAAAAGTATAGTCTTTATCATGAGCTTGATTAAAGGTAGCACAAAATAGTTTCGCTTTTTTTAAAGATCAATTCCTCCACTGACGGTAGCTCTCTAGTCTTTGTGTCTAATGTGCCTTTCTTTTGGAGAGGCCGTAGGCACTATGTTATATTTCTTTGCAAATGGTACCAAAATTTCTTAATCATTTCTGAAGTTGTGATATTTTTTTTTATATAAAAGATTATCATAGCACCTCTACAACCTTCTTGGAAATCCTCAGTTCTTGATTAATGAGCCGATGACTCTCAATACAGAATTGCAATCAGCATACCAAGATTCATCTTCTCGCCAAGTTTAAAATATTATATATACAGTCCAGAGCCGCCTTAAAGAATCTAAAACATACGGTGGCTGAGAAGCAATATGGTCAAATATTTTTTCACTCAACAGAAAGATGAATCTTGATATGCTGTTTGCAGTATGATGAAAAAATCTTCATTATTTTTGTTATGGTACGCAGCAAAACATTTGGTCAAGTTAAGTCAAAGCGAAAAAATACAAACAAGTAGCGTATATAGAGGGGAATATTCAGTACCTGAAACCTAGCGAAGAAGTTCTCTTCAGGAGGCAGGATCCTACACCACAATAGATGATTGAAAACAAGCTTTAGATAATATGTTTCCGAGTCGAACTCCAAAAGACTAGGCAGGTAGAGGGAGCTCTCACTTACTCGTGTGTTGCGCCAATGAACCAAATAGACTTTCCCCAGATGTGCCTAGTACAAACTGAAATTTTATCCTAGCTAATTCGTACTTAGGCGACATAAACTTTAAACAGTTTTCGCTTTAGTTCTGGTCATTTTGAAAATAATTTACCCTCCACAGCTCAAGGCAAGTTTTGGAATACGCGACAGGTCAAAGGAAACTGTTATAAGGTCCAAATTGTTGTTCAAAAATACGTTCGGCAACGTATTTTCCTTTTTGATTCCTTCCTCAGAACGATACTTTTTGTTACCTACTTGTGTAAATACGAGGTCTTTTTTAAATGCGCTATTGAATAAATGATGGTTAAAGTCATTGCTACTCATTTTGTTTTGGTCTCACAAAAAATGAAAAATCACACTAGACTAATGAAGCCTTACTTGGCAAGTTCTTTCAATCCAATTTTCCCGTCTTTGTTGTCGTCGTAGCGATCCATCTAAAAGAACCAAATTCAAAGGTCACTTTCCTATGTACAACAGAACGAAGGCACTTCGTGATTCGATAAACAGAGACTTGGAGCGGGGAATGGTAGGCATGATATGACAGAAGGCCTCGTGATACCTTTCCATCAAACATTTCAAAATTCAATGGTCATTATTGGAGGCAATGCTGTTGTGTAATAACTGCCAGTCACGAAGAACAACATAAATACTGAAATCATTTTAACACGGCTAGAATGCTTGCATTGCATACGTGAAAAGGAAAGTTAAACACGAAAGAATTCTGGTTATTCTTACTATAAAATTTTTGTAGTCCGAAATTCGCTGCGGGGACACGGTTTGATCGTCTGCTTCCAACCAATCTTTCAGAAACGCTTCGATTTCGTCCCCCTCCATGTACCCGCTTCTGTCACTATCATAGTGATTCCAGATCTGCGAAGGTAAAAAAAGATACAAAAAACAAAACAAATCATCAAATGATTTATCAATTGATCAATAAAATACAAATTAATTTATTTCATAATAACCTGGAAGCATCTCCTTTGGGAAAAGTTGCTGTTACGAAGGTGAGAGTTTTTAAATGAGTAACGCGTTTTACGCAAGCTGGGAAAAATTTAAACATTCATCTCTTCTCACTCTCTTTAATTTCTTTCAATTCCAATCTTTCCTTTCGCAACGTCATCAATCCCAAAATATGCTTTTTATCCATCTTGCACTCGATGCTAACATTCCGTTTTTGACGATGTGGACAATAAATTATTTGCATTTGAATCACTTTATCTGGACATTATAAAAGAAGAAGCACCCATAAAGAAATTCCATGTGAGAGGCAATCAAGTGCCTTTTATGACGGAACAATGGCGCAAATCCATCCGACACAGAAATAAGCTGTGGAAAAATTTCACATAAGATCGCACAGATGCAAACTATGCTCTCCATCAAAAGCAAAGAAATAAGTGTACTTCTTTGAGACGAAAAGCGATCAAGGCATACTTTCTCAATAAATCAGCAACAGAGAAAGCGAACGAGTTTTGGAACACTTGTCGTCCTTTTCTTCAGTCAAAGAAATCAAGGCAAGCTAACGACATCCTACTGGAAGAAAATGGGGTACTTATCAAAGACAAAACTGAGATGGAGAATATTTTAGACAGTTATTTTATTCATTTTGCTGATGCAGCAGCAGAGATAAACGAGGAAGACTTTGGAACTGATTACAGCACTCATTCAAGCATTCAGGCCATACTAACTAACCATTCTTCAAACATGACGACAAATTTCGATTTTGAACCTACTAACTCAAAGGAATTGGAGAAGTTTGTGTTAGGAGTGAATACGCGTAAATCCTGCGGCCATGACCTTATACCTCCACGATTACTGAAGGAGTCTGCATCTGTGATATCAGAGCCTCTTGCAAAACTAATGAACTGTTCAAACAATCTAGGTCACTATCCTTCACGCTGGAAAATGGGGCAACTGACCCCTTTATCGAAGAAGGACGATGAATTTTGTAAAAAGAACTACAGACCCGTATCTGTTCTTCCGGCCCTCAATTACATTTTTGAACGAATCCTAGCAAAACAACTTGAGCCTTTTTATCAAGATATATTATCAAATTTCATCTCTGCATATAGACCAGATTACGGCTGTGAAACCTCTTTATTAAGACTGATAGAAGACTGGAGGAAATGTCGTGATAGTAAAGAAACTGTAGCAATCGTTTCTATGGACTTATCAAAGGCTTTTAAAAGTAGCCCTCATGCTCTCTTGCTTGCCAAACTCAAGGCTTATGGTCTTGGCGAGATGAGCATTGGATTCTTGAGGAGCTACCTTTTTGCAAGAATACAGCGCGTAAAAATTGGAAACACATTTTCTGAATGGGAGTTAGTGAGAAGAGGAGTCCCCCAGGGAAGTGTCCTTGGCCCCATATTTTTCAACATTCGCATCAATGATTTATTCTATCACATTAAGCAAGCAAACTTGAATGCCTATGCCGATGATCAACCGTTGTACTCGTCTGACAAGGACCTCGAAATGCTAAACACACGGCTGGAATACGAACTTGGAATTGCTAACAGTTGGTATGAGCGAAATGGCATGGTTGTAAATCCAGACAAGCATCAGGCAATGGTCATTGATGCGAATAGTGAATATTAATTTTCTTTTCCTGTTAAGAATTCAGTTGAATTATTGGGCGTAATTATCGACAAGGATTTTAGCTTTAATTGTCACATCTCACAGATGTGTGAAAAGGTTAATAAACAATTTGGTGTTCTTAAGAGATTTAAAAACATTATTACCAGTTATGTAATACTGCGTTTATATAAAGCTTTTATTCTACCACACTTTGAATATTGCTCTCTTATTTGGCATTTTTCTGGCACTAGAAATTGTGATAAACGAGAGTCTTTGAACAAAAGTACTTTACGATCTATTTTTAATGATCCACTGTCTAGTTATGATGATCTGTTAAAGAAAGCAAAGATAGCATCCTTATATACTGGAAGACTTTACAAAACTCTAATGGTAGTTTTCAAGAGCTTATTTATTTCTATGCATCCTGGATATCTAAAAGAACTTTTTGTTCTTCGTAATTCCAGTTATTCACTGAGAGGAAAGAATATTCTGACTCTACCTATACCAAAAACAACAAAATATGGTCTTGAGTGCATCCGACATCAAGCAGCAGAAACTTGGAATTCGCTCCCGGACAGCAAGAGAACAATTACATCATTTAAAGATTTTAAGATAGCCATAAGTAAAATGGACTTCTAGTAGTAATTTCTTATCATTGTATTGGTAGTAGTTCTATTTATAATTTGACAGACATGTATTTTTCTTTCTCGAAGATATTAGCTCAACAGAGTTACTCTGAAAATTCGAGTTGAAATAAAGTATATGTATGTATGTATGTATGTATGTATGTATGTATGTCCTGTGGTTCAAAATGGTAATCGAACTCGTGAATTTTATACTACTCACACTCATTACGGATGAACCTCGTAGACGCTAACGAGATAATTTGGGGGTGGACTTTTAGGCGGTACAAAAGAATCATCGTTATAACATGGTAGTCGTACCCACACTGCGCTATTTTATCCCGTTTTCGTTTTTATCTGTTTTTTCGAGATGAAGTATTGTCTATGGACTTTGCTCCATCGCAGGAGGAATGCATGGGCTCAAAACTGTCACCTCGGGGCAAATTCGAGTAATGTTGACACTTCAGATCCTAAATGGAATGGAGATAAAAGTTGATACCTGACTTACGTCTCTCACCTTTATGAATTGTATACTATCCATTTTCTCAGATGAGAACTCTGCTCGAAATTGCTTCAAGTAGTTTTCCTCTGTAGGAAGAATGTTCTCGAGCTAAAATTCAGAAAAAAAATTACATAAGTACTGACTATGATGAAAACAAAAACGAGAATACTTTGTGCATTATTTGTGCTGAATGAGCCAGGGTGTTGCTCACGAACCTCTGACGCTATGATAGGGTGTCAAAAATAATCGAGTAAAAAGGGTAAAATGTAATGGAAGCTACGGTTGGTTATCGCTTCATCAGCAACGCTAAGAAACTACCAGTTAATCAAGATCATTCAAGATAAACTCAACGATATCAACGATACAAGAATAACACTAGAGTCATTTAGAGGAAGAATAACCTCGCTAAGAGTCACGACATGATGGCGTTCACCCGAGTTGCACCAAATTTAAGAATAGCTATATTAAGTGTCCACTTGTGACGCCACAAAGTCACCTTATGGTATACCTTAGGTGCTTACCTCATCCATACTTATTTTGCCGTCACAATTCTCGTCATACTTTTCTAGCACATACTCCTTGAATTTCTCAAGTTCCTCTGGTGATGGTGTCTTCAAAAGGGAAAAAAAGGAAGATTTTAACTCAATTTTTACTTCCAGTAAGTGACAAAGAGCATATATTTCCATCGCCTTTTTATGAGTTGTGTAATTAGTTTTCAATAAAATCGCATTTTTCATGACCAACTATCCCAAATATCTGAAGTTTCTCGTGCTACAATAGTTTATCATCAGACCGGTGAGACGCCTTGTTGCTCATTGTATCAATAACTTTAACATTGTCAACATGATTCGCTTAAGTAGAAATCTTTACCCAGCATATTCTCACAGATAAAACTTAAACCATTGAGGCGTTGTTCACGTCTGTCCATTTTTTTTAACTCGTTAAAAAGTAATCTCCGTGTTCAAAAATGTCCGAGTACGTATGGACGAGTCATTTCGAGGAAACGTCCGAAATTCTCAAAAAACTGATACAGTTGTGATTGGTTATTTCATATTGAGTGGAACAAACATGTTATTGATAATTTCTTCTCACTCTGCAATTATGATCAATCTAAAACTCAACATGCTATCAAAAAAAGTCCTTTTCATATTCTCATCCGAAGCAGTTTGTACAACCGCAAAAATTAAATAGAAACATGAGTAATTTGAAAAAACATATTCCTAACAAAGGGTGAACGAAGGATCGTAATGAATGGTGCCCAAATGGGAGCTCTCCATGAGTTATCAAGTTAGCCATTCAATGCGAGTTATTTTTATACCGCCCGTTGGGACTAATGGCCACATTTGTCCCCCAGTGTGTTAATGACGATCGCTTAAAGAGATATATTCATAAATTATTGATTCAATTAACTTTTAACCACAAACGGCCTGTTCGTTTATGGAGAGCGAACTCTTCAAGAAAAATCGAAAGCCACGACGCTAACCGCGTCTTGGACGAATTTTCATATGGTGCACATTCCTACATAATAAATTTCCAAAAGTTCTTTATTTTCCAAGACGTAAACAACGGTCAAGGTGAGAAACGTATGGTGTAATACTGTAGGAACATGATTCAATTTAGCATGAGCAAAACGAAAAGCAAAAAGCCACATTCGTAATAAAAAAAAGGTTCCTTTGATAAGGTAAGGCCATTCCAAGGTTACTTTGCTTACAACTGAACATCTTTTTACTTGCAAACCTTGAGAGTACAATCGATATGAAAGAAATTTTAATGTCATCAGTCAGAAATTACTTTCATTTTGAAAGATGCTCTAAAAATGCGACGTACCAATTTTCGATAGCTCGAACTGTGACTGGTTGTATTTCCTTCGTTATAAGGTCGAAATTGGACTCTGTAAAAAAGAAAAATATTTACGCCCAGTTGTGTACTCCAAGAATTCTAGGAAATTAGCAGGAAATTAAATGGCATTTGTTGAAAACTTTGAACTCAGAGTTGATGGCCGAATTTCTATGGCGATAAATCCAAGCAACGCGAAGGAGGGCAGGTTCGCAATGGCCATTGTGTTTTGATTAGGCATCGAAGATAATTCTGCGGTGTAGCTTCCCTAAAATATTAATAGGAACAAGAAAATCACCCTCAAAACGATAATTGGTACATACACTCTTTATCAAAACAGTGTGATGGGATGCAGTCGTTGGATACGACTGAATAATTAAAGAAAAACGCTTTTATATTTATCTAGGAATACCATCATGTAAATTTTGCTGTGTCTATATATAAGTATATACTTTTTTCCGATCTTGTTTTTCTTCCATAACTCAGGAAGGTTTCACAAGAGCCAGCGAGTTCCACTGTAAACTACCGAAACGAGTTACATGTAACGACAATTGACACGTCTCTATCATCGCTATAGGCTTGCAAGTCATTTAAGGTTAAGCTGCACTGATTAAATTGAGTAAAAATGGCAACATCTATATATTTCATGACTTCTGCTTTGTTTCGACATCTTTTTTTAATCAAGGATCGTGAAACACAATCCTACCAGATTTTAGAAAGCTCGGAAAAAAAAGTTTTTTAACAAGTTTTTTGACAAGTTTCTGTTTAAAAATCTCTTTTTAAACAGAAACTTGTCAAAGCGAAACAAATAGATCCTTCCCTTTTTTATTTTTTCAAAGAGGAGAAAATCCAAAGGATAAGATTCAATATTGAAAATAGTCGAGCGTTTCCATAAATAAATTATGTGCATCGTATGGGAAAGCCCTTCGACCAATCAAATCCGCTGTTATGTCAGAATTATGAAAGATTGTCTTGATAAAGGTAATAAGTAGAACGCCTTCGCGATTTAATCTTTGTCAAAGATCAGTTCGTCTTGAAAATGCAATTTACCGAGTACTTTTGTAAATGCGGCATTTGTGTTAAAAGATAGCCGTTTTCGAATCCCCAATGAATCGTTCTGTAATTAGCCTGCACAGTAGAAAAAAACCAAAATTCATTAAATAATTATTAGGTTGGAAAATTTAAACATAGCGAGAACCAAAGCTGCTCAGAACTAAGAGGATTCATAAAATACGTTATTTAATCTGTAAACTTTCATGTACTTTTGTAAACATTTTATTAGTATATTCAAGGAGGCAAAAATTTAACACAAAAATTCGGCAGGGAAGTGAGTAAAGGCGAGTAAGAAATAAAAGGCTGTGATTTTTGGATTTAAATCACTTAGCATTTTCTAAGCAAAAAAATATTAGTTTTGTAATTGCTGCATATTAAATTGAACAAAAAATTATAACACGAGATTAAATTTATGCAATATTCACGGACAACTAAGTTAAATATCAAAAGCGAGCCAGTTTCGAATAATTGAATGTCTGTTTAATAAAAAAATGCTATAAGAAACACTTCAGAATAGAAAATCCTCATGGACCAGTGAAACTATTTAACTGCTTGACCTCGAAAACATCGAAAAGCTTACAATGATATGTATAAGATCGCCCTAGGAAGTTAATAAAATCACCGATCTCAAAATGAAAATTTGCCCATGTGGCTAACTGATACGAGAAGAACATTCACATTTATTTGGTTTTTAAGTAAAAAGATACATACATTAAGAGCGATTTGCGAGACCATCGGAAAAATTCGCGGAGTGCGGTGAAAAAGCTTCGCGTTTACACTTTGTACTAACATAACCCAAAATTCAATGCAATAAACCAATACATGTTACCGTGCAAAGCGCTTTGATACCTCGTTGCCTGTCTCCTGCAGGAGAGTTACCAAAAACATATTCAGCTCGTCTGCCTCTATGTAACCATTCCCTGAAAAATAAAAAAGAGGGATGCAAGATAACTCTTTCGTGTGATTCAACAAATCGTTCATTCAAACATGACCGCGATGGACAATTTTCAATTCTATTTTGGGGAATTAATTCTTACCGTCTTTGTCAAATTCCTTGAAGACTTTCACGAACTCTTCTGAAGTTAGTTTCGTGTCGCTGTTAAATTGTAGCATACAAGCATCTTTACCGGCCTCCATGTTGACTGCCCGCAAGATCAAAATAACATTCGCTCTGAATGAGAAGCGATCTTTAATGTTGTGTACAAGCCTGACGCATGCGTGCTGAAGCGCTGGTCTCTCCCACAGATAAAATTCAAATTTGCGTCTGAGTGCCTGAGACAGGTGTAATGACTGCACACAAATTCAAACAAAAACTCTGAAGGAGAGCGCATCTAGCTACATTATCTACGCGAAAGTTCTTTACGAGTGGGTGTTGATAACATTTGAAGGGAATAAAGTGGAGATTTATGGGCAAAACGCAGTGGAATTGATCAAGGTGGCCACTGAAACCAGAGAAAAACGGGATAAAAGATAAAAACACACATCAAAGGAGCTTTGTTTTGAATCTAATGCAAATTACATATGTAAATCAACCAATAGATGTTTTAGATTCACGCACTACCTTGAACAAAAGGTACAAACGTTGCTATTCAAATGTTCTGTTTGGATTCGCGAATGATTTAATTTTTCTTGCGACTGATGGTCGCAAATTTTCCAAGGATTTTTCTCTCAATAACGAATATCATGTTGCTGTATAATTCATGAGACCTGGAACGAGCCTTCGGTCGCAAAAATAGAATCATATGAGACTGATCGGGAAACTGTTTGAAGTGAACCGTTAACATAGTAACAAAATAGAATCAATTTTTGAAAACGATGTTGCGGTTACGGTGAACAGAGTTCATGTGTGAGGTAGAGGGGAGAGATTTCACTCGAGTTGAGTACATAGGTGACACTGGCGACAAAAAAATTACATATTCAACGACTCCTTTTTAAATTTAACAAATAGTCAGTTTCACATTCAATTCGCATCTTAAATAAATAAATCACATTGCCTCATACGCTGAGAAAGTTGACAGAGATAAGGAAAACCACAAATGCATAATGAAAACAAGCAAAAGAAGAAAAAAATTTTGTTCAACATAGGCGAGATGGCTAAAAATTATCATTTTTTTTAAAGTACTTGTCTGACAGAAAAAATAATAAAACGTTTAATAAAATACAAAATGATTGATTTTTTTCTCCTTTCGTTATCATCACCGATGAATCGACAAAGATGTTTGCAGAGATTAATATGGACATCGTTATTTTGTTGTTTTCGGAAGATGGTGCAGATAAAGCTCTAATCTTTTCTCCCTGTCAAAATTTAAGAATGTAATATAATTTTTTTTCCATTTTGATGTATCTGGACAAGTGTACGTGTATGACCATAATAAGGTATTACGGAACACCACGCACGACCCTATGACGCAAAATGTAAAGAAAGAGAAGAGAGCTGATTCTAGAGGTTTCCAAAGACAATAACGTCACCGATTCAGTTTATGAAGTAATAATAATTATTCACTTTACTATAGCCCACTGGATATGAGATCACAGAGAGATAACACTGAGATGAGTGGAAAACGACAAATGCAGAGACGAACTGGAGACCTGTCAACTCTTTCCCTGTCAAGGATAAGTTGAACAATTGTTTTATTTAAAAGCAACATTGTCGTTTCCCTTTTATATCAACTTTTTATTAGAGAGTTTTAAAGTTCCAGCTTGCAAGCTGAATTCATAACCAGAACTGAGTTCAATTATCGGTTGGGAGAGGTGATAAAGTTTAAACCCACAATTAAAAAATGAAATAATATATGATTTGACCGATCAATGATGATTAATGAGATGACCCTTGGATGTAAAGTGTTATTAAGAGAGTGGTGATTTGTTTTCTCTTTTTGGTGCAGTGGGTCATCAAAATGTAAAGAAAGTACTTAGGCGCGGTAAATCCAAAGGAAAATAATCGCGGATCCAAGTTGAGTAATGATGTCCTTGGTAGTGATTCCTGATAACAAGTAAATCACTGTGGCGTTCTTATTTTTGCATGACGATCATGG
This sequence comes from Stylophora pistillata, assembly GCF_964205215.1. NCBI lineage: Eukaryota > Metazoa > Cnidaria > Anthozoa > Scleractinia > Pocilloporidae > Stylophora > Stylophora pistillata. The sequence continues at coordinate 16,985,777 of NC_142521.1, read as the reverse complement.
AATTCACCTCTATCCAGGCTAAGGTTCACCAAACCATCTTTTCAAGTGGAACACCTCGTCGGGTCCATGTACTTGTATAAATAATGAGGGGAAAAAAACTGAAAAACAAAATTCAACATAATGTGACGCTCTAAATCACTTCTTCGTTGAATTGCGTTGAATTATTCAATTGCTGACAAAATTTGAAAGAATCTGATCCTCAGAACGTTTTGGACTCAAACATAGCTTTCATTATTTTTTTTAACAAGGATTTTTCACGAGCTTCAAAAACACTTTGCTTATGAAAGCAGTCAGTATAGTTATAGTCTATACCAAGTTGGTGTTCGTTAACCTTTCCAGATGCTGTAATCAAGGTTTCATTCTGATTCTCCAATACGATAAAAAAGACCTAAAAAAAATATTGTGACATACCTTTCCTAATAGGCATCTGAGAACCAATTAAAGTTCCTACGAGGTTTTTTCCTCTTTGAACCAATGCTTTTCAACATACTCTCGACAAAGTCAGCATCTTTTTGCTTTGTGGCATTTGAACTGAGCTAAAAAATATAAGAGAACGAAAGGGACTGCGATACTGGTGCAATGCTCTACCAACTGAGCTAACAAGCCGACTGGGAGCTGGTCATTAAGTCGGTTTAAAGGTTGCAATCGAACATTTTAATCAACAATAACCAAACAAACAACTTGATTCGTGACAATCAATTGGTAAAGGCTAAGTTTGACACAACAAACTAAAATTGCTTAAGGACATCCGGTAAAGAACCATTCTACCTTCAGCCACTATAAATACTGAGCTTATTTCATTTATGCACGCAACTCTATTTTTAAATTTAAAATACCTCGCCCTCTTGATGGAGTGGTTTGCCCTTTTCGACTGGAATCTACATAACAAAATAATCAATAAATCAATAAAATTTAAAAAGGTCAAATTTAAAATGAAGCTATTTCTTTAATCATGTATAAGATTCGACTTGGTGGCAGGTCTTTTAGTACAACGAAACATGTTATGGAGCGAACACGGTAATTATCGTCTGATGATAACATATGGACATTGCTAAGTTACAATTTAATTATGATCTGAAGTTTTTCTGTTTTATTTATCAATGCTTGTGACTCAAATTGTTAAAGCTAAAAATTAAATTCTAGGGTAGTTCGAACATCTGAGTCTAAGTTCGTGTTGGTCAAGGAAAAAAAGAACAATAAAACAGTACAAACTTACTTGAAAAGATGGAAGGGAGTCAAACGCCGGAGTTCTTAACGTGTGAAGTTCTTCTTCTTCAGACGACTTGTTACCCTCTGTAAAAATAGTATATCAAGCTATCAGTTTAATATATTTTCACATCAAAGCCTACAGACTATCTCCGCGTGGTTTATATACGTCCTTCCGTTCAAATGGAGAGGGGCGAAGGCATGGAACCCTTTTCCCTCGGACCTTACCCTTTTTCTAATATTTAATTACCGTTTTCTGGCAACTATGCCTTAGTGTTTTCTTTGCTCAATGATTTTAAAATCGATTGCTTCACTTACCGCTCGCTAAATCCAAAGAATAAATCAAAGCCCAAACACAAGTGTTATTCCTCTTTTAGCTCAAATAGCCAAATAATCGTTATGTGCAAACAACTGAAGCTCAAACAACAGCTGCGCATTATTGTTCAATATGGCCCGTTTTGCTATTTAAACCATGATGATGAATTACAATGAATACTTCTTAAAAAGATTGTGATGAAATTTTGTGGGCCGAGGCCAGGAACGTGTTCGATAATTGAGTCAGTTTGCTAGACATAACGTCTCGTATTCACGTTCGACGCACTAAAAACTACTATAAAACGAATACAAGAATTGTAAAAACGTGTAAAATGGTATATAAAAAGTCACTAGTAAAAAAGTAGCGGAATTCCAAATCGATTTCGATCAATTACGATCCTCATCAGTAGTACTCCGCCATGTTCAAAATACTCATAAATAATTGTTCGTATAAGTGACTCTGAAATGTCCACACTTCTTCCAGGCTTCATGTAAGCGGTCATGATGTATCAATCACAGCTCGTGGGATTTGAAAAAAGTTCCATTCGTTCTTGGAGTTCTTAAGCGAGTCTTCGTTCACATTATTTATCCTCACTCCTTCAGTTATTTGTCTCAGCATCGCGTCATTGTGATAAACCCCCGTCACATCCATTCGGAACTGCTTTACCTCTCTATTGTGTTTCTCTTTACAGTGTTTCCACAATGCAGATCGTTCTTCTTTATTGTTAAGTGATTTCGTATGCTCTTTCCCTCTGGTATACGCGCTCCTGGCTGTTTCCCCTACGTATACGCTGTTGCACTGGATACACTTAATCTCATACGTCACACTTTCTCTATCACACGGTCCTTTTCCACCTGTGCTACACACTGGGCAGTCTTCTCGTCCACACTGTCGCGGTTTAAATGGGTCGGACTTTTGGAGTAGTCGTTTAATGGCGATTCCGGCTTTCTCCACCACTTTAATATTGAAACCTTGCTGCTTTATTTCTTTCTGGTATTCCTTCCGTAACCGTGAGTTGGGCGTAGCTGGTACAAATATTACTGATTCATTCCCGCCGCGTTTGTACCAGTTGGATTTCCTTTCGCTCTTTTCCTTTTCTCGTTCCACCTTTCTCCACTCCTTGGGTCGATGTAACGGTCTTTCTCCTTTTTGCTCAGCTCTTTGTCTCGCTCTAAAAGCTTTGAGGGCCGAATCTACAACCTCATATCTGAATTTCTTGCTGTACCCCGAGTATTGCATTCTCAGGACCATCTCGTTAACATTCTCTACTACTCGTTCCCATGGTAACAATCTGCTACAGTTAAGTAAGACCCGAAGGACTTCTTGGGTCAGGACTGTTCTCTTTGTACTCCAGCTTACGGCAGACCTAGCATGTATGACTGTCTTAGAAGCCATGCTCTTGGAATAAAACTCATACATGATCACTGAGGCTGAGGCTTTCTCGTCCTGCCTGTCTGTCTCTTCCCCTTTTGTTTCCATCCACACCTTCAAGTCAAGGATAGGTAGCTTTCCGTCCTGGTGTTTAGAGGGGTAATCTATTTCGAGTTGTATTGACGGGTGTATGTCGTTTCCTATCTGTTTTATCAATGTCATAGTCCTCTCATCGTCACTGATTCCTTGATCCTCAGCTACGGATCTCTCATCCATGTGAGTTTTTCCATCCTTGTACCTCATCCCAACTGGTGTTGCTTGCACAGCCATGTTGATGTCATCCACGTATCGTTTGTTCATTTTCATAACGATGGCCAATTCCTTCAGCCTTGTTGCAAATTTTTCATCCCACCAAATCATGAAAATCTGGGCTAGTACCCCGGTTAATTTAAGGCCAATTGGACCACCTCTTATTTGCTTTCTGATCTCGTTATCAAATGTGAAAACATGATTTTTCATAATCACTGTCAATACGACTCTTAATGCCTCTTTCAACATAATACGTTTCGCACGTTCATCTGGCTGTGTGACTGGTGGGTTCCACGATTTAAATCTTTTCTCTTTCTGCTCCTCACTCCCACTTGCAGTGATCGTGGGTGGTCTCCCTCTATTCGTCTTTCTCGTTGGACATACATTTGTAATCCCCATCCTAGTTAGCACTTCCGGTGATGTCGTTAATGCCAGGTACAGACCCAACTCCTGACTGTTGATACTTCGGATACAGATGTTACTCTCGTAGAAAACCTCACACACCTTATCGATTGTGAACTCAATATCAAGACTAGGAATTTTTTTTTACTAGTGACTTTTTATATACCATTTTACACGTTTTTACAATTCTTGTATTCGTTTTATAGTAGTTTTTAGTGCGTCGAACGTGAATACGAGACGTTATGTCTAGCAAACTGACTCAATTATCGAACACGTTCCTGGCCTCGGCCCACAAAATTTCATCACAATGTACCAAACCTGAAAAGGTTTTAGAGGCTATGAAACGCACCGTGAAGCAAACTATAAAGCTGGTCCACGTAAGATATGTTGTTGATCTCCTACAAGAACTGACAAGGAGAAAGATTGGAACAAACTCCGTGGAAAATGGATGTAAAGATTTGTGTAAAGATTTACCACCGAGAAGGAAAAATGCCTTGGTACATAAAATGATGAAATGGAAGCTGAGCGATTCCAGGAGATGTTTACAGAGAGAACAGTACAATAATACGAAAGAGTGGAGGAAGTGTAAAGCGGTTTTAACTAACAACGGTGTTGTGCAGCAATTTGAAGAAATATGGAACGTAGAGCGAAGAAGAGTGGTGGAGAGTTTGAAAGTGAAAAGGAAAAGGAAAATTGCTTTTTTGAGGGAAAAATATGGACGGAGTAGAGAAATACCTGATCAAATTGAAGGGATTACAATAGCGGATAGTGACCTGCCGGTTACATTTAACTCTGAACCTAGGTGTTATGGAGGGTGTTCTACTGATGAGAAGGAAAAGAAAATATTGAGTTTACCACCAAAATTTGCTGTATACGACAAGGTGAACACTGTTGAGTGTGAGGCGGAGATCGAGAAAGGGCTAGCGGAGCTGAGATGGACAAAGAGGAAGCAATTCGAGGGTGACAAGAACCAACAGGACGAGAACAAAGAGCCTGAAGGAGAAACAAAAGGAAGTGTGTACGATGTTAAGAGTAACACATTTGATTTCAGCAATATGAGGGCAACAGATCTCCCCTTCAACAAGAGAGTGCATCTACCTGAACCTCTTGACGAAAGGTCGGAAATTGCTATGCAAAACCTGAAAGTAAAATTAAATCAAATAACAGAAAAATACGTGAAAGATGAAAAGGTTTGCAAATGGAGCAACCTAGAGAAGAACGAAAAGGAAGGCTTGGTTTCAATGAAAGAGAAAGTTCAGAGTCAGGAGAGTGTGGTGTTTCAAACAGACAAGTCAGGTCGCCTCTCCGTAGACAGCATGGGGAACTACAGAGTAGCTTCTCAACCGCACGTTGTCGATAGCGTCTTAATTACCAAAGATGAACATAACCGGTTACAACAGCTCATAAATGCACATTCGACGTCTTGGGTGCGCATTTTAAATGCAGGGAGCGAGACCAATAACGAGACTAGAGTAAAGAACAATATGTTAAATAGTGATAGCCAAGTAGCACCGCTATATACCCTACGTAAGGACCATAAAGAGTACAGTGATGAGTACAAGGGCCCCCCCGTTAGACCGGTATGCGGGGCAGTGGTAGGTTACAACTGCAAGCTCTCTCACCTGGTGAGCGTTGTACTTACAGAGGTATGGAAATCGAGAGAGAATAGCGCCATATGCACGAGCACGGAAGACATGATCGCGGAAATGAACAGAGTTAATCAGGACCAGGATAACGACAACTTAATAATTGGCTCCACCGACGTGATTGCTTTATATCCTAGTCTTGATATTGAGTTCACAATCGATAAGGTGTGTGAGGTTTTCTACGAGAGTAACATCTGTATCCGAAGTATCAACAGTCAGGAGTTGGGTCTGTACCTGGCATTAACGACATCACCGGAAGTGCTAACTAGGATGGGGATTACAAATGTATGTCCAACGAGAAAGACGAATAGAGGGAGACCACCCACGATCACTGCAAGTGGGAGTGAGGAGCAGAAAGAGAAAAGATTTAAATCGTGGAACCCACCAGTCACACAGCCAGATGAACGTGCGAAACGTATTATGTTGAAAGAGGCATTAAGAGTCGTATTGACAGTGATTATGAAAAATCATGTTTTCACATTTGATAACGAGATCAGAAAGCAAATAAGAGGTGGTCCAATTGGCCTTAAATTAACCGGGGTACTGGCCCAGATTTTCATGATTTGGTGGGATAAAAATTTGCAACAAGGCTGAAGGAATTGGCCATCGTTATGAAAATGAACAAACGATACGTGGATGACATCAACATGGCTGTGCAAGCAACACCAGTTGGGATGAGGTACAAGGATGGAAAAACTCACATGGATGAGAGATCCGTAGCTGAGGATCAAGGAATCAGTGACGATGAGAGGACTATGACATTGATAAAACAGATAGGAAACGACATACACCCGTCAATACAACTCGAAATAGATTACCCCTCTAAACACCAGGACGGAAAGCTACCTATCCTTGACTTGAAGGTGTGGATGGAAACAAAAGGGGAAGAGACAGACAGGCAGGACGAGAAAGCCTCAGCCTCAGTGATCATGTATGAGTTTTATTCCAAGAGCATGGCTTCTAAGACAGTCATACATGCTAGGTCTGCCGTAAGCTGGAGTACAAAGAGAACAGTCCTGACCCAAGAAGTCCTTCGGGTCTTACTTAACTGTAGCAGATTGTTACCATGGGAACGAGTAGTAGAGAATGTTAACGAGATGGTCCTGAGAATGCAATACTCGGGGTACAGCAAGAAATTCAGATATGAGGTTGTAGATTCGGCCCTCAAAGCTTTTAGAGCGAGACAAAGAGCTGAGCAAAAAGGAGAAAGACCGTTACATCGACCCAAGGAGTGGAGAAAGGTGGAACGAGAAAAGGAAAAGAGCGAAAGGAAATCCAACTGGTACAAACGCGGCGGGAATGAATCAGTAATATTTGTACCAGCTACGCCCAACTCACGGTTACGGAAGGAATACCAGAAAGAAATAAAGCAGCAAGGTTTCAATATTAAAGTGGTGGAGAAAGCCGGAATCGCCATTAAACGACTACTCCAAAAGTCCGACCCATTTAAACCGCGACAGTGTGGACGAGAAGACTGCCCAGTGTGTAGCACAGGTGGAAAAGGACCGTGTGATAGAGAAAGTGTGACGTATGAGATTAAGTGTATCCAGTGCAACAGCGTATACGTAGGGGAAACAGCCAGGAGCGCGTATACCAGAGGGAAAGAGCATACGAAATCACTTAACAATAAAGAAGAACGATCTGCATTGTGGAAACACTGTAAAGAGAAACACAATAGAGAGGTAAAGCAGTTCCGAATGGATGTGACGGGGGTTTATCACAATGACGCGATGCTGAGACAAATAACTGAAGGAGTGAGGATAAATAATGTGAACGAAGACTCGCTTAAGAACTCCAAGAACGAATGGAACTTTTTTCAAATCCCACGAGCTGTGATTGATACATCATGACCGCTTACATGAAGCCTGGAAGAAGTGTGGACATTTCAGAGTCACTTATACGAACAATTATTTATGAGTATTTTGAACATGGCGGAGTACTACTGATGAGGATCGTAATTGATCGAAATCGATTTGGAATTCCGCTACTTTTTTACTAGTGACTTTTTATATACCATTTTACACGTTTTTACAATTCTTGTATTCGTTTTATAGTAGTTTTTAGTGCGTCGAACGTGAATACGAGACGTTATGTCTAGCAAACTGACTCAATTCTTAAAAAGAGCTGCTATGAAAATTTCAAACTGGCATCAAAGCTTAAGATTAGCCTTATTATCAGCCTACCTGTTGATCCTGACGTGTCAAGAACCAAAGGATCCTGTTGTGAGTACAGGGAAGTAGGTTTGACCAGAGAAGTAGTAAACTATCAAATCACAAAGACAAACGATCAAAAAAATAATCAGTTAATAAGAAATATCCCATAAAAGCAGCTGACTTAGCCATCACGAGGACCATGGGTTCATCAGATTAAGTGACTTTGTAATGTTTCACTCGATAAATATGGTTTACTTACTTTCTAACTTAATTACGAGCCCCTTATGGCTAAGTGGTGGAGGTCATTCGTTCGAGTGGAATCCTGGTGGATGCACTCGTTTCCCCGACCATTTTTTTTTTGTATATTTATTCATTTTCTGTGGGCTTGTGTCACCCATCGACAAACGGGAACTAACTAACGAACTGAAAACCAAATACCATCCTACTCTCTTCATTCTTAACAAAACGCAACGTCATTTCGAGCTTTAAATCCTTACAATATGCAGAGTATTTGTCACACGAACATACAATCTTGTGAATAGTCATGTTCTACTTCAACTAAACGACGCACAAATGACGCCTTGCCTTCGTCTTGCAATCCTTGCCTCTCATTCCACTTTATACTGCTTGTGAGGAAAGGGAGGAGCGCAATCATTTTCAAAACGTCGCTACCTTGATTATTCGTGATACACATGCTAATATAAGGTAAGGACCATTTGCGTGTGATTTTTGAAATGACCACAAGGACTTCTGGACCAGATTATGGCTTGTTCGTTTGAGGTAGAGTGAGCGAGGTATAAAAAAGAGAGGCGTTAAAAGAGAGGTAAATGCTTCGACATTAGGAGTGTTTCAGAGAGCGTCAAAACTAAATGCTAGTTGTTCAATGACTTACAGAGTTGTCGTTTTGCTGACTTTGAGAGGTACCAGCCTGACTACGTTTAACTGAGAATAATGTGCTATCTGAAAAGGAATAATATATAACAAGCATGTAATACTATCGTCCTCTAGTTTGGGTTGCGAAAGAGATCCCGCTACAACGCAGCCTTTGATTTGGCTGAAAATTTACAATTAGCATTGCAGCGTCAAGAAATGTAGCCACGCTCTTGTTTAATTGTCCCTTTTACTCATCTGTTTGCCTTTCTTTCGTTCAGATGTCTACTTATCAATTTTTTTCATACTTACTTGGACTAACAGGAGTGCCACCATAAAAGACGTCTTTGTCTCGCTTATTTCCATATAATAAGCATGTCTTGCGTGAATGATCTTGAGTCTCAGAATGTCTCCTTTTTATTGACTGGCGTTTGTTAATTTCAATTAAATCAGCACTAAATTCTTGTGTAAATGGTTGAGATAAACTCCAAGTGTTTTGAGAGTACAAAATATCAAATTCAACATTGGTGTTTATCCGGATGGGCTGCTTGCCAGTCAAAGTATTGCTGACAGAGTTTCTCCACGAGGGCGAAATGGTGAATTCGTGAGAGTTTGTGCTACCTACAGTATTCTTTTGGCCTCCCAAATTTAGAGACACATTCTGAGGTTTTATCTTAGTGTAACACTCTGGAGTTGGAGAAAGAACATCTGATAACCCGGGTGGTGTGGTGACTTGATCAAAAGAAACGCTATTTTCAAAAAATTTCTCCAACTGCGACTCTGATAGCGAGCAGCCACGTTGGGATCGCCCTGGCGTTATCAGGAGAAGTTGTGGTGCTGGGTCGAACTCATGGCTATTTTGGCTCGAAGGCACAAAAGTTACATCCTCGTCCTCCTCGCCGGCAGCAGATCCCCCATGCAAAATGGAGTACGATTCTTCGCTGCTTTCCCTCGGCTGTGAACCTTCACTCCAAGACAAAAACAGCTCCTCAGGTATCAGCCCTTCCAAAGGTTGAGCGGTGACTACATGCGCATGAGTTTGAGAGGAAGGGACATAATTTGAGCTACTACCCACCGATGGTGCCCTTTCTTCTTCCTGTAGACAACACTCAGTTTTGTCGCTTCCCTTAGCTTTTTCTTCTTTTTCTATTATATTTGATTTTTCTACCACAGACTTAACCTGCTCATTAATTTCAACTTTATCAGTAGTATTGGAAATCTCATTTTCACGGATCACCGAAACAAGACCACATCCACTCATTTCACTCGAATCCTGTTTTCCAACCAACTGAACCCCTGTCCGCCCATCTCGTTCTGACTGAGAGGCCAGAATGTCTCTAGTTTCAAGTTTTGTTGTGTTGTCCTCAACAGCTTCGAGGGAGTCTGACAGTCTCGTGAATGATGATGATTCTTGACCACAGGAAAAAAGTTCGCTATCTATATGATAGGACTGAGGGGGGTAGTAACTTGCCTTCCATTCTAAATGAATTAACAATCAAATTATTACAAATTCTTTTAATCTTTATGCAAACTCTGGGGCGCTCTAGTCACATTAAACTTTGGTTAATAATCTTCAGTAAGCCGAATCACAATGACGTCTTCAACCGCTACAGTACCTTTCAGCACTAAGTACAGAACGCAACCTCGTTCCCAGGGTCTCTCGTCGGGAAGATGAGAGACCCCGGGAACGAGGTAGTACAGAACGTATATAGATAATTATCATTTGACCGTCTCGCAATAACGAGTCATACTACCAAAGGATATATATATATATATATATATATATATATATATATATATTTTAACTACCAGTGGTAATTGAAAATGAAGACTTCATCTGCTATAAAAGTGCTCGATGGTAAGACCAGTTGCCTGGTGATTGCTTCATTAGAAGCATGAAACTCCGAGTAGTATTTAAATGTTTTTGAACTAGTCCGACTCCAGAAACTCATCTTTATATATATATATATCGCAAGTCGTTAATGGAACTCTCAGGCAGACAAAGGTGCACCGCGCCAGGAGGATCAATAAAGATTCGTAGTCCAAACCTCACAGCAAACACGAACGTAGAAAGTTCAAAAATTGCGAGGATGGACAACTTCTGACTTCAAAAATATAAAAAATTTCAATAAAAAACGTTTCGATCAGAGACCTTCTTCAGTTATTTACAACTTTTGAACTAAAAAAAGAGCATTAAAAAAGATCGAAGTGCTAATGATTATGTAATTACAGATATATATATATATTGTGAGACAAACGATCAAACGTTCATTAATCTATTCAAAGATTTACAAAACAACATCTTCTTTAAGCTTCTTTAACAAAACGTATTTACATGCTACAAGGTACAATTTGCCATAAGCATTAACGATGTGTGTAGTAATTTACCTGGAATCTCTGCTAGTTTCTTTTCCATTTCATCTGGAACAAAGACCTTTTCATGGCTCCTCAGCAGAGTCTTGTGTAATTCTTGACAAGAACGTCCATTGTCTAGGAGAGTTCTAAGCTGTGTATCCCACCAGAGCGCCCTCAATCTCTGCTGTAGCGGAGGATACGTTGAAGCGTCTATAATATTTCCCCCAAACTGAGTGTTACCTTCTCCTCCAGCAAACTTAAAGTGGTGAATGTCGATAAAAAATTCAGCATCACCCTGAAAGTAAAGCCCAGGGGAAAACAAATCAATAGACTAAATTTAGTCTAAGGGCCACTTTACTCGTGCTTCGGTCGATTTGTATCCATTATCATTTCCGGTATACGCTAGCTAGTGGTTTGCCTAGAGATTTGCCCATGTCAGGCCTCGACACTAACTTTTCAACTTACTAGCTAAGTGCCTTGTGACAACTTAGGTGTTACGACAATTGCAGTTTGTTTAATAGCCAAACTGGTGAGTGGAAATAAAAAACCACTGACCAAAACTGAATTTCTTCTGGGCTATAGTTAGTTGGCTACCGTTAGTGTCGAGCCCTGCATGTACGCTTTCTTACAGACTTGAAAACAGAAACTATGGGCAACAACAGTTGAGAAAGTCTTGTATAGAGGAAGGCGATCATCAACCTTTTTATGCAGGTCAACTTTCGTCAAAGAAAAGGGTTACTTTAGAGGAGCCACTGACTTGGCCGGCTTGAATACTTATATCTTGCAAACGCTTTTAAACAACTCACTGCTGAAGCGTTACTTTTAATCGTATTCAGTTTCATTAGAAATAGATGCCAACCAAAGATAATGTAAAAAGGCCCTAAAGTTAATATGACAAGTACATGTGTACCCTGACATTTTACATGAAGATCTTCGCGCAGTGTAATATAGTTAGTAATGAGGGGTTTACGGTCAAGTCGCCCGAAAGTCATCTCGCCCGAAGTCATGTCGCCCGAAACCAGAGTCATGTTGCCCGAAATCCACAGCCATGTCACCCGAAATCCTATGTCATGTTGCCTGAAATTTTATCGAGTGTTTAAACTTGAAGAAAAGTAACATCTTAAGTAAATGGCAAGGAATAAACTCGTAACTGAAATGTTGACTCGTGAAACTCAGGTTGTTCGTTTCGCTGTTGTTTGATATCACGGAGATAGTAATCCTAAAAATAAAACACGAAAATGGAAAAAAAAAATGGTAATATCAGTTACAGTATGGTTCTCACTGTTGTTGTTTTTTTCTGCGGAAGCATTCTGTTTCGAACGAAAGTTCACATCACTACGGTTGGAACATTGGAAAACGCCGCCATCTTGAATACAGCACGTGCTCAATAATCATCACGTGGTTGCCAAGTTTAAGTTTAGTTTAAGTTTAATTCATTCGCCACAGGAATGGGAGGAGAAAGGAACAGAACTTTCGTTCCAATTGACACCTAATCCCTTTTTTACCCCCCATCCCATCCTGGGGAGGACATCCATCACACAGTAATCTCGTGTGTGGGAAATTAACGTCTCCTACCCCAACCCTGCAGGAGACGGGACCTCCATTTATCGTCCCTATCCGAGAAGACTAGAAAGTCTAACCATTTGCAGATATTTTTAAAAAGGCAGCACTTTCTTCTCAGTTAATTAAAGACCCTGAGTGTTGGTCCGGCCGGATTTGAACTCACGACCTCCCGCACAACAGTCCGGCGCTCTACCAATTGAGCTAACCGGGAGCCAAGCAAGATTATGACGTTGCGGTAATTTCAAACCAAGAGCACTTGATGTATTTTTCTGATATGTGTGAAAAATTCTGATAACTGAAAGTGTTCCGCTTATAATTACTAGAATCTGTGCTGTAGAATGATCAGTTTAGTTCATAGCAACGAACAACGCTCAAATGAACAGCGATATTTGAGTCTTTCTTTAACTTCTTATTTGCATAGGTTAGCGGACGAAAAAGTTTACGAGTCAAAATTTTACGAGGTTATTCCTTGCATTTTACTTAAGATATTACTTTTCTTTACTGAAAATTTTACTGACAGTGTTCCGCTTATAATTACTAGAATCTGTACTGTAGAATGAGCAGTTTAGTTCAGAGCAACGAACAACGCTGAAATGAACAGCGATATTTGAGTCTCCTGCAGGTTAGCGGACCAAAACAGTCTACGAGTCAACATTTTACGAGTTTATTCCTTACGATTTACTTAAGAAGTTACTTTTCTTCAAGTTTAAACACTCGATGAAAGTTCGGGCGACATGACTCAAAATATCGGGCTCATCCTCGGTGTAAAAACCTGTGAAGCTCACGAGTGACGTAAAACAAAGACAACAAAACATTATAAACAATAGCGTAAAGCAAAACAATACCTCATGAAACAAAGAAAACCTCGTCAGGTTTATACACCGAGGATGACCCAAATATCGGGCAACATGACTATGAGTTTCGGGCAACATGACTCTGGTTCCGGGCGACATGACTTCGGGCGAGATGACTTTCGGGCGACTTGACCGGTTACCAAAATGAACAAGCAAATAGGAATTAGTGGAGCTCATTCAAGCTTGTACTCATACAAGTGAAAGAAAGTTAAAAGAATGAGGCACGTGTAAAGACAAGACTGTATTATAACCACTGGTATAATCATTTATCATTAGAAGCTAGTATAATTTTTCATCATTAAATTGATTATATATTATTTAACCACTTAATAACATTATGATGGCACTCATTGTAAGCTATCTCCTACTAAATACAACATTGATTTTGCAATGTTTTAAAAAAGTGGATACGACACCATCAGACTTTTCCACCAACAAGAAAAAGGGAACACAAAGCAAATCTGCAGTCATTGTATCTCAAGGAAAGTCAAAAACTGAAATTTGAGATTAAGCTGGCAAAGTTCTGGGCTTTTGGAGGTTATGTGCCGATTGTGACATGGATGCAAGGGATAACAATCAAATTAATGTAACAGTAGTAATTGGGGATTGATGACCAAGGTTTAGTTTAAAATGATTGTCCCATGATACTCTGAAATCAAACATCAAATTTCTGATTACGATGACCCCTATGATACTTGGAAAAATTGCTGGGGTTATGCATGTAAAATTCCTAATTCAAGACCTTAGTTTTGTCAGGAGCATGATTAAAAAAAAAAACGTGACACACTTTGTAAAATGTAGGTGAGATAAAGGGCCCACTTGTTCAAAGGACAAATAATGCTATCCAATGATAGGTAAATAATTATTCTGTGGATAGAGTTATCCACCCTTTGAACAACAAGGGCCAGGTGTATATGAACAAGATGTACATGGGCGCTGTAATATAAAAGGAAATAGTGACTACAATAATATTGACCTGATCAACATTTAACTACACTGTACTAGTAGCAAATATATATATATTTATTTCAAATGTATAGAAGCAGAAATGTGATGGTCAAGAGGCCAACTCCAATGTAGCTTTGTTGGTTTATTTGCTGGATGTTTCGACTGTCTCAGTCTTCCTCAGGAGCATACTCATTCATGAGTATGCTCCTGAGGAAGATGTATGTATGCTCATTTATGAGCATCCTGTCTCATAAATGAGTATGCTCCTGAAGAAGACTGAGACGGTCGAAACATTGAGCTAATAAACCAACAAAGCTACATTGGAGTTGGCCTCTTGACCATCACGTTTCTGCTTCTATTTACGTTATTTCAAGAGCCCACGATCACTTCAGTGATCCTCCAAGCAGCACGTTTGAGACTGATCAGCATTGTTTGTGGTACCCCTTACAAGTTTCTACTTATATAATGTTACATATATATGTATAATATATATATATATATTATTAATATATTAATATTAATATATATATATATATATATATTATATACTTATTATATATATAATATATATATATATATATATATATATATATATATATATATATAAGAACTGAATTAGTTTTAAAAATTTATTAGTTCTACACATTATGTTCAATGTTACACTTAATTAGTACTTAAGGGTATGATAGCCTGAAATCAATAGAAGGTAATGAGGGTCCTAGCTTTCCTATACCTGGAACACTTTCAACTTTTAGAAGATTACCCTACATTAAATATTCAATTAATTATGATTCAAAAAAGACCCCATCTTACCAACTCTTTTTCTGTAAAAACTTGCACAGAGTATTTCTTAATAAATATAAGTCCACCTTGGATGTCAGGTAGAGAAAGGCTAGAATTGTCCCTGTATCAGAAACAAAAAAAATGTAAATATTTACATCTACTTTTCTAAGTACCAAGAATGAAAGCTTAAGTTTATAAAAAGTATGGCAACAACAACAACAAAAAACTGTAAATGAAGGGAAGGTCATATCATTTATTCAGGCAGTAGTGTTATTAATACATAGCCATCAGTATCATCATATCTACAGAATATGTCACTGCATAATTTTTGGAAAAGATGTGCACAAAAGATGAGCATGAAAGGAAAGAGGGAAAAGATGACAACATGAAATTGCAAAGACATTTAACCAGGGGCTTCCCTCTAGTAGAATGCACTTACTGCAAGATCTAGAATGACATCTATATCTCTGCCTTATTATTGTGTTCACAGATCTCTTTCTCTATCCTTTGTGGAATGAAATCTTTCCTCTAGTAATTAAAAGTGTTTAGACTGGGAAGGGTACCTTTTTTCAGAGAAGTATTCTCAAGATTCATCCCCTCACCACCCATGGGAGTTCTACAAATCCGAACAAACATCACGTAAAGCTGTGTCTAGCAGCACCCAGTGGCCCCTGGCATCTTACTTCTGCTCTTGGGCAACTCAGGAATTTTAGTGTTTTCATAAAAAGCATATGCTGAGAACCTTGGAGTTCACAGTTTCAGAGCACTGGGTTCCTTTCAATTTTCCTGACAGCACAGCCTTGAATCTCTCATGCTCACCTTTGAAATTGCTCAATAGCTGGTGTTGAGAACAAAGCTTTCACAAAAAGTTTCTTGTCGCTGATAAATGCCACACTTTTGCAAGTTTCTTCAAGCTAAAATCATAACTCAAATACAGTTACTATCATTTGTCCTTAGGGTGATACAGAGGGTTTTCATTAAGACTGCTCCAACAGGAGCAGCTCTTTAATTAGCAATTAAGACATGTCAGGTTTATTTTCAACCTAACTGATCATTTTTTACTGGAGAAAAAGAGGGGTTGCTGCCTTCTCCAACCCCTGCCCCCTCTGTACCCCTTTCTCCAAACACCCCTACCAATCTTATATTTCTGAAGCCCTCACATTCATTCATTCATAGAACATTTTGAAAGGGTCAGTTCTGATAGGATTTTTTGTTTAAAGGGATCATTGCAAACATCAGCAACCGAAAAAGAAATCAAAGAACACAAATATGCATGAAATATTAACCCTTTTGCAACCAACATCTCAGTATGTTTGCCTTACAATTCCTATCATCTTAGTTCTGATAATTTGATGTTAAATTATTTCCCCTTTTCATATTTGATATTTTTTTCGTTATTTTCATTACTCGTCTCCTTGGCTGTGATTGTTTATATAAGGAGAAATTATTGATCGATCACTTCTAAGAGGAAACAGTTTGATCAAAATGCATTAATATTGTAAAATTCTCGTATAGAAACCAACTCGATCTGTACAAAGAATAAAATATTTAAAAAATTAGCCTAGAATGTTTTCTAAAGGCATGGAAAACCTTCTTACAATGTCTTTGGGCAAATTTTATAAATATGTAACGCGATTTGGCGCCATATTTACACTTGCAGTTTCAACCCCTATAAACTGCACAGATGCTTAAAATAAAGAGCATTTAGAGAAAAGGATTGCAATAAGTACCTTGATGACTTGCGCCCTGGCAATTTTGGGTAAATTGTTCGAATCTGTGCTCATCAAAGCTTTCTCGATCCATGGCTTCGCTATCCAGGACGCCATGACCAGATATGTGGCGTTACACTAGTGGCAAATGTTGGTGGCAAATAAAAGGGGGGAGGGGAGGTACAGTTTAACGATGGAGAATTGAATGGGTATTTGGTTTTACCAAGAGTACATGAGCTGCTCAAGCCCTCTTCGTTTTCATATAATGTCATCAAAATCCTGAAAGGAAAAAAAATAAACAAAAACAAATAAATAAAAAAGGGAAAGCAAGGATTTTCAACACGTCAAAAGAGTCTCATCTCTGACAGGAAAAAAGGTTCCGTCGCAATGGCGGTCGGGGACTGATGTTCACACACTGTTAAGGATACTCAAACGATTCATTCAGTCTAAGTGGAATTTGATTTGTTTGTTACCAATTACTTTAGTTACGGATGTGGTTACGTTGTTGTCTATTCTCGATTGGTTTGTAATCAGATATTTTAGCGTCCCCACGCGCATATAAAAGCCTCGTTTAGCGTCCCTTTAGCCAGTGTATAATTGTATTTCGCCTTGTCCATTCTATCTATTCGACTTGCCGTTTTTGGTTCTTAACCTTTGGCACAAGCGGGACCGATATGTGAGTAATTTTGCTAGTGTCCTCCTTTGATTAGTTTTCTTGTTTTGGGTAGAAGCACGCTAACGTACAGAGTCGTACAATAGTACAATTTATTGTTCTCAATCTAAAGGGGGCGAATCAAAGAATGAGACGCTAAGCTGGGAACGCCCATTTCGTTAATCTTACAATCGATTTAAATCTCGAGTTATTTTGATGTAGCTTATTATGATTTTCCAGTATTCCTGTTGATTGTTGTTAATTTTGATCGCGTTATCGACGGAGGCAGGTTAATTGCTCTAAGCGTTTTGTTCATGAGTTAAGCAACGTTTTAAGTAAATTGCATTGTTATTTCAGTTTACGATCGTGATCGTGATTGTCTATCGTGGTTCGCTAATCGTTCATCATCATTAAATCACCGTTAACCGTCAACCTTGGTTTTCCGTGGTTATTGGTACTTGAAGCATACGACCTGTAAGATAGTCCCGTAGCATTAACACGCTTTAGCGACACCCTTCGACTTCGATCTCGTTTGTCGCAAGCGTCACACACACTGTAAACATAATTTATTTTGTCGCAAGGGTTTTATCTCCGTAGTCAAGGGATCAAAATATGTGTTGTAGTAAATTACTGCTTGCCGTTGGTAAATAACCTAACAAATTTGAGACCGTTCATTTTCATTCAATTTTATTTATCCATTTATCTATGCAGTAAATGGCTTGAACCGGGGGTAACATGTGAAGGTGTAGTCTGATCGTCCGGGTGAGTGTAGTCCTGAGAAGGACTGTTGTTGGTGGTAGTGACTGACGTTTCGACAACCTGTGCGGAAGTCATCATCAGAGTCAAGTAAATGATTGTTGTCAGTAGAAAGTTCTTATTCCAGTTCGTGTAAAATGATCGGTTGGTTTTGCCGTGATGTTATTGGCTGTAAGACTCAAGTGACGTAAGTCGGTCGTGATTGGTCTGTTTCGATCTATCGGTAAAGTTAGGTCGTTCTTTTTCGGTCGTTTGTGATGTTTATGTCGTGAATGAGTCGTTTGTATCGAGCGGGTAGTTGTTGACATCTGTATAGGGGAGTCTGTTCTAAGTTAGTAAACAAGCTTTCCAGAGTCAGTCGTTGAAAATAGTCAGTGCTGTAGGTTAGGCATTGCACAGAGTCCCAGTTAATGTTGTGGCTGGTAAGTCGATGGTGTTCAGCAATGTGATTGCTGACATCACCTTTCCTCGTCGCCCGTCTGTGTTCAGTCAGTCTTGTTGTGAGGTTTCTGCCAGTCTCACCGATGTAGGAGGCTTGGCAGTCGGAACAATTGATCTTATAAATTGTTTCCTGTCTGTTCCTAATGTGGAAGAGTATATTTCCCAGGGAAAAGATACGAATATCATTGATCCAGACCCAAACCAAATATTCACGAAGAGAAAGCTGAGCAAAGTTCGTTAAGTTCATTAAGTTCGGCGTGTTATTATTTTAAACGCTTGATTTCTCTTAAGGCCTCGTCCTTTTCCTTACACACAGCGGTTATTTGTCTCTGTTGTTGTTCTAAGTCCAGTTTTAATTGATTAATTTCTTCGGTGTAGGATTCTATTGTCGTAGCACTTTTAAACTCAACGTCCTCAACAGCATCAGCGGAAAGGCTCTCCTCGATAGCGCTATTTGTTGTTGTTGAGTCGGTGTCCAGATTTCTTTTCAGACGCTCATCGCTCATTTACTGCTGGATCCGTCCTCAGAGAAGAAGGTGGTCGCTTTCTTGGTTAAGTACGCGGCCAGTTAAACTTCGTAGGAGAGATTTTATTACGTCTTTTTAAAGACATTTTCCCACCAAATCCTTTTTGGGTTTCGCACAATTCGAAATAGAGTGAACATACTTTCGTGTTGTCGTTCCAGTTAAAATTTTTGCCAGGATCTCTTCTGATTTTAGCGAGCCAGACCTTTTTAAGTGACGCTTCTTTTGGAAAGCTAAAGAAACCAACTTTTTTTCCGCTGGGCCCAGTAGTTCTTTTTTGAGTACAATAAATGAGGAACGCAACAGTGTATGTTTGACCGCGAAGCCATATCTGTAAGACCCGCCGAGTCCTAAAATGCCTTGTTTCAGTTCTTGCCCCATTCTTTGGCTGAGCGGCAGCCATTTTATTGAAATCGGTGTATAGTGCGCCACAAGCAAGCAATCGATGCACCTACCAAAACCGCTAAGCTACAAACTTGCAAAAGTAGCCCGTTATAACCTATATATTTACTAATAAACTTAGTGGCAAATATTAAATCAAATGATAATGAGAATTTCCTAGTTCTGGAGCCAGAGAAGTTGAGTAAAACTAAGAGATTGGTAACACACTTTTGTGAAGGAAAGAATCCATCTATTGTTGCTAAATCACGCCTCGGAGAGGTGTTTCGTCCCTTTGGCCGTTAAGCTGAGAATGTAGTCAGTGATCTGTAGAAAAATTAATCGATTAAGTTAATAGCAAATATTTAATTGCATGCTCCACAACTCATAATTGGTTTTCTTTTTAGTAATCAACAACGTCAGATTAAGAAACTTTTTATAGTGGCCAAAACATTAACAACTCGGCCGATAAACCAAATATCCTATTATACTCCTCCACCGACGCAGCACCACAGTTTCTTTAGAAACTTTCCCCTTAATTAATAAGTGCATGTGTTTGTTCAAAGTGGGACTTATAAAAAGTTGTTGCTCGTATGTATCAATTAATTGTAAACAAAACTTGGTATATTGGTCAAATGACACTAAGAAGCGCAGCATTTTGAACGCCCTCTCAGCAAGGATGGATCGAAAAAATCTTCAGCAGATGTTTGCCCTGACTTATCTCCTGTTCTTTCAGGTTGTGATCGGCGCAGATAATGGACATAAAATTGTAAGTCACCCAGCAGACATGTTGGGTTCCTCATTTTTCGTAGCACACTCCGATCCTGAGTCAGAGAGGATTTTGGGTATTCGAGTACGGATAAGGATGGGATGTAGATATCAATGATTTTAACACTGTATGCAATTTCTTGAATAGAAGTTTACCTACGAGGACTCGCATGTCTGTTAATGATTACCGAGTTAAAAAAAATAAAAAAACATTAAGCTTCATATGTTGCTACAAAATTACAAAGTCATTCGCCTCTTGAAGAAGTCATCGTTGATCACAAGTCACCAAGACACCACCTCTAGGATTTCTTCATCAAACGGCATGAAATAATGCAGTTATAATAAGCAACATAAAATAGCTAATCGAATTTTCTCTCAATAGGAATTACTGAAGAAATTCTGTTCAACTCAAGGCCCAGCGGGTCGAGATGGATTACCGGGACGAGATGGAGCACCGGGACGGGATGGACTACCGGGACGGGATGGGGCACCTGGACCTAAAGGGGAAGTGGGACCGCCAGGGCCATCAGGAGTCAAAGGAGACGCTGGGACTCAAAGGAGATGGAAACAGTGTTTTTGGAACCACATCAACTCTGACACTGATAATGGACGAGTTCTGGTATGCATGCCATGGAGGCAAATTGTTGAGTAAAGGGGAGGGGAATAACGGTCGCCATTGACAAGATTGAAAGGGAAGAGACGAAAAGTAATCCTTTTAGCTGCACCAATGCATCTGATAAAATTGATTTTTGGAATCTTCTTTTCAGGAATGTCCGTTTACCAAGGCTTCCCCAAACACATACCTCCGTGTAGTCTACATGGGAAACATTCGCGTCACCGGTTGCACAAACTGTTGCATGAGATGGTTTTTAACCTTCAACGACACCGAGTGCAGAGCACCCGCTGCCATTGACGCCGTTCTTTACCAGAATATCAACGTTAACTTCCATCGCTCGGCCAACATAGAAGGCTATTGCGCTGGAGTTGGCAAAGGCTTGGTACGTGTTGGCTTGCACGTCGGTCAGTGCCGTGGCTTTGGCATTTTCAACGCCTACACTGGCTGGAATTCAGTCAGTAGAATCATCATTGAGGAATTTGAGCCCCCAGTTGCTTAAATAAGCAATACCCTTTTCACCCAAGTGCATAGGTCTTGGTTCACCGTAAAGGCAGTTGATATTGTATTGTAATCGGGAGTAGCTAGAGTTAGGCTCATTGAATTAGCGCTGTCTCCATCATACAAGTAGAGGTCATAACAAAACGTGAAAATAAATCTGCAAAGAAACTTATATGGTTTATCTGTTGTTTGATATTCACGACTACAACATACAACCCTCAAAGCCAGGTTGACCATGATAGCCATGTTTTCCCCTTTGCATGATAATCTGCGGTTTAATACAGTGTCGACGGAAGCTTTGATCAATGTGACATATTCTAGACGCAATGTGCCCCTTACATGACTTAGCTTAGCTCATAGTATGTCCCAAAGTCCCGCAACAAGACCAAAAGAAATTTCGCTTTTTTTAAAATGTAGTACGCAACATCCTGTATAATGACTGGAGAATACTGAATCAACAAACACTCTAAAAGGGTTTTTTAATTACCATTAAATTAAATTTCTTGATCAACAAACACTCTAAAAGGGTTTTTTAATTACCATTAAATTAAATTTCTTGATCTATCTGACAAAAAAACAATTGAGCTGTCATTAGAGAAAAAATTAATTAGAGGATATGCTTGTTTGAAGTGGAAGAACCAATATAGTATTAGTGCAGATATATTAGTATATTAAATAAAATAAAGTTTACTCAAAAAAGAAATGACTAAAACTCTCTCAGGAAGGATAGCCAAGAAGGTGCCTGGTTGGTGATGGCTTCGCAAGCAGAAAATGGTGTAAATTTTGAACAAAAAGAGACAAAAACGATCGTATCTACTGCATCGATGAATTAAATAAAATATTTTGAATCTTATTTGAAGGAACGTCCGTTCACCTAGGCTGCCCAAAACACCTACCTTCGTGCAGCTTGTCTGTTCAAAGTGCTGCATAAGATGATTTTTTACAAGCCTGTGTACAGCCGCCCATTACCCTCCAAAATAAAATTGGGCCCCTTCCCGATTTTATTCTGGAGGGTTGGAGGGGCGACAGTTTACATGCAAGTTTCTCACCCTCAATGACATCGAATGTAAGGCTCGAACGACATTCTAAAACAACATCATAAGAATTGTATGATAGCAGACAGTAAGGGGAATTACTAATGAGATCTTGGGAGTGAATGGGTTAAAGAACATTTTTGATAGGAGAAAGAGAGAGCAAATATCTTAAATGTGAAAAATTCCAACAGCAACATGCCTTTGAATCTTGACTTATTTGCTGGGAGATAAAAAGAATCTCTCTCATTGCTGTCTCAAGGCCAATATTGCACAAAAAATACCGAGGGCCGATATTCTTCCAGTACGGTCCCGAGCAAGCTTGGTTAATAAGAGATTTATTATACGACTGAAGTTCAAAGGGACACAAGTGCGGCATCATTCGGGACCATTCGGGAAAGTGCCCGGTCCAATACTGACTGCCCGAGTCGTGTAATAAATTTGATTACAAGACTAGCAATTAAAAGTATTAGCTTGTCATGTTTTAAACCAGTTTTTCACAAGAATCAATAAGAGGGAGAATTCGTTTTTTATAGTCTGTTCGCTTACCTGAATCTGCTAACCTGAGGAGATAAACCTATTTTTTACGACCTGCCCCAGAAGTAAGTTTCCAATCACGTTTTTTGAAATTTGCTACTAGATTAAGACTTTATTTTCTGATTTCGAATTACAAATTTATTTCTTCTATATACGGTTTGTGGTCGTCGTCTGAGCTGACCAGTTCCGAGTAACTAATCATATAGTGCACTCCAGGTTTGATCGCATTGCATCGAGAAACTCTTGTGTTGGCAGTTAGTATAGCGCAGGAAAACATCAAATGCTTTTGGATCATATCAATTCTCATTTTTTTTTTACATGTCGGGTCGAAAATATCTGTGCAACTCATCAGTTCGAAAAAAAAAAAATCCCCCTTAACAGACCGTGTCACGTTAAACGTAATATGAAGATGTAGTTCCGTTTAAACTTGGCGACAGCGCCTTTTTTTCTATGCCTAGTGGTCATCATTTTAGACTTTGTTTTGGTAAATAATTGTCTCTAACATAAAACATGATGGGCTTGTTATTTAGACAAAGTTTAGCCGTTTCTTAACAAAACCGCGCTCAAGGTCATCTTCAATTTAGCCGAACCTTTAATTTGAACATTTATTTTTGTGAACGGTGGTAAAAGGGACGTAAGCTAATGGTGGAAGGACATTTATTCAAAAAAGTCAACCCTCTCATAGAGAATCTCTACGGCCCACTTCTTGTGTAAAATCACCGTTTGGATTAGACCTCGGTTAATAACTGGCCCATTATTCTTGAGTATATTTAAACATCTTTTTTACTAAGATCAACGCTTTTTAATAACTCCTTTGTGGTTGGACCATCGCGCTAATAGTGCGGCCTCCTGAACGTCGACTTTGACACAGGTTCCCAGCGAAATGACGGTCAAGGAAATGCTCACTCATTTAAAAAAATGTTTTTTTTTTCGCGAGGCATCTCCTTTCCTGTCTAGTTAAGGAATAAAAATACGAGTTTGTGTAAATAGTTGCATCTTCTTTATGGATCACTTTTAAAATAACTCAATTTTATTCCATTTCATTTGGCTATCTTATTTACCCTAAAACTAGATACTACCCTATCTCGAAGCGTCATGTCACTAAGTCAAACAACTATTTGACGACGAGTAATAGTTCGTCCAAGACTGAGTCGGAAAACTTCAAACTAAAGCAGGCTACCTGGTTGTCTACACAATATCCCGACATGACCACAATTTTCTGGGGGTAGTAAAGTAGGCCTCTTGCAGAAACCATTTACATACATAAAAATTTATGATCAAACCACGTGCTCTATCGGTAGACATCACGTTTCAATTTGTCTTGGCGTAGAAAAGTTGATTCGGATGCTATAATGATAATGATAATGATAATGATAAGGAACTTATACAGCGCTAAAACTATGAACAATATTTAGAAGCACTTTACATAAGTTAAAGTTCTATACCAATTAAAATTAAAACATTCAAAGGCAATAAACGTTATAAATATTGAAACAAATGAAAAGCTTTCCTGAAAAAAAAATGGATTTACCTTAAGTATATTAATAATAAGCACTGTATAATCCATTGCGCTTGTGGCTTTGCTTTTGTTTTCTGGAATTGGTTGAGAAACATCACGCCACTTTCTCAACCAATCAAATGCGACAAATTCCAAGATGATACAATTCCCTTAATGGACACTCGTTTGAGGTGGTCTTGTTGCACTTCGTTTGAGACCTCATGAGCATTTTATGTCGCATTAGCACACGAATGTTTGGTCAATGCTAATAATAGTGTGTAAGACCGAACTAGTATATAACGTAATTGGTGATTAAGTTCTTTATGGCTTGTTGACAAAACATCCGAGCTCGAGGTGAGAAGCACTCAGACTCAAACCTTCGTGGGGGGATTTGCACTTAACAACCTCCGAAATATTCGGTGCAAGTAATGCAGGTGAATCATCTCTCTTTCATTGTTTTCATTCTCTCTTGCCCTGACGAAACTAGCAGTGTAGCGGTTGAAACGTTGCGAAAGTATTTCATCCATTAAGATAAATGTTGGAATTTACTACCTGGATTGGGGCAACAGAAAAATTAAAAAAGCAAAAGTTTAATTCCGTAGTCAATAAACGCCCTTCCTAAATTTTTTTTTTTCTTAGACTAGAAAAGTAGAATCCCTGCGCGCCAAGGGGAATTCTTGAAGAAATGCCGATGCACCGAAGGAGCTCCTTGAGTGAGGCTGAGTGAGACTCGAAAAGTAGAATCCCTACGCACCAAGGAGAATTCTTGAAGAGATGCCGATGAACCGAAGGAGCTCCTTGAGTGAGGCTGAGTGAGATTCGAAAAGTAGAATCCCTACGCACCAAGGGGAATTATAACATAACCAAAGTAAAGCGCGCGCTCTGATTGGTCAATTTAGCGTCCCCCCATTTTCCCATGGGTGTACGCTGCTGACGTGAGCAAATGCAAAGACTATTTTTCCGCGCGCGCTTGTTTTTTCTGGTCGCGTAAGATTTGTTAAATAAAAGGGAACTCTTTAGCTACAATGTATCAATGTTATGTTATAAAAAAATGGTAAACACCACAGCGTACACTATTCAGTTATGGATGCACATGGGAGGTTTGCTAAGCACTCAAGAAGCTAGAGGCGCTCTCGGCTATCGCCTCGAGCGACTCTTACGCTTCTTTCGTGCTTAGCAACCTCCCGCGTGCATCCATAACTCAATAGTGTACGCTGTGGTGTTTACCATTTGTTAATTCTTGAAGAGATGCCGATGCACCGAAGGAGCTCCTTGAGTGAGGCTGAGTGAGACTTGAAAAGTAGAATCCCTACGCACCAAGGGGAATTCTTGAAGAGATGCCGATGCACCGAATGAGCTCCTTGAGTGAGGCGCTGGAAAAGTCGAGTACCTACTTTTCGAGCGGAGCTCCTTGAGCTCCTGCGGCGCATCAGTGTCGCTTCAAAAGTTTCCCGCGGTGCACTAACGTCATCTTTTTTTCACTGATATTTCAAAAAAAATATTACAATTGTGAATAAGAATAAGTGTACTAAAATTAATGATATCAAGACGCACGGCATTTTGAAATCTCCGTCAAGAAGGATGGATCGAAAAAATCTTTTGCAGATCCTTGTCCTACCTTCTCTCTTTTTTTTTTCAGTTTGTTATCGGGACAGATGAACTAAAGGAAGCTATAAGCTACTTATGTTTTCCAATTGGAGCAGATGAGGAAGAAAGGATGTCTTGTTCTATCAGGCATACCAGGCCCAGCAGGCAGAGATGGATTACCGGGACGAGATGGAGCACCGGGACGGGATGGACCACCCAGACGGGATGGACTACCCGGATGGGATTGGGCATCTGGACTGAAGGGGGAGGTGGGACCACCAGGGCCACCAGGAGTCAAAGGAGACGCTTGGAACCAACGAAGATGGAAACGGTGTTTTTGGAACCACATCAACTCCGAGACTGATAATGGACGAGTTTTGGTATGTAGGCCATGGAGGCAAATTGTTGAGAAAAGGGGAGGGGAATAACGTTCGCAATTGACAAAATTGAAAGGGAAGAGACGAAAGTAATCCTATCTGCTGCACCAATGCATTAAGTAAAATTGAGTTTTGGAATCTTTTCTTCAGGAATGTGCGTTTACTAAGGCTTCCCCAAACACATATCTCCGTGTTGTCTACATGATCAACACTCGTATCTTCGGTTGCACAAACTGTTGCATGAGATGGTTTTTCATCTTCAACGACATTGAATGCAAGGCTCCCGGTTTCATTGATGCCGTTGTCTACCAGAACATCGAACATCCATCGCTTAACCACCCATGTGCTACAGCACATGGGTGACCGATGGCCTGGTGCTTGTTGGCTTGAACGTTGGTCAGTGCCATGTCTTTGGCATTTTCAACGCCTCTACTGGCGGAAACAGGATCATCATTGAGGAGAATGAGCTCTTATTTGCTTAAATCTCTTATTCCTGTTCCACCTCAGGGCATAGTTCTTGATTCATTACAAGGGTAGTTAATAGGGACCTTAAGCAGTCAGGACGGCAACGCCAAGGAAGACTCCGATTAAAAAATGAATTTCTACTCTTAGTTAGAATTTCAAACATGGCTGCAGGAGCTTACTGTCTCATATGGCGCCACAGCTCAACTTCAGTATGACGTATAAAAGTATCGTTGAGTTCCAAATGAAAATTAAAATAATTTTCCGTCGCGGTTTCGGTTCGCAGACGACGCAAATTTTGGCGATTTCACGTTGTTGTTTTGCATAGGACGGCTAAGAAATGTACAAAGTTTCAAAACGCACGTGCTGAGCTCTTGTTCTGCCAATTAGATCTCTTGTTTTTCCACGTCCTCGTTGCCGTCGTCGTCGTGGTTGCTTAAGGTCCCTAATATTGCAATGTAAGCGGGGAGCAGTTAGACACACTGAATTAGCGCTGTCTCCAAAGTTTGGAAGTAAAGCCAATATCTGATAATAAACCTGCGAAGAAAACTATCTATTTTTTTTTATTCCCTTATAACATTTGTGACGGTTACCATAAAATAGGACCGATAAATTAAATTTCGAATTATACTGGCGTAAGTGTTTGTTTTTCCAGTACCTTTTCATTACTCCACAAAGGACAAGAAATGTTAATTTATTTGGCTTCTCAGACTTGTTAACTCTCTAGTTATTTTAGGAAGCCAACACCCTTTCAGCTCTAAAACTCTAGAGATGGTTAAAATAAACAACTAACTACTGCATTTTCCGTCGCATTTATTTCTAAAAAAAGTTCGCGGAAATATTTGGAAATTGCGTTTCCGAGACCCTGAATTTCAAAATTTTCTGAGGAAGAATGCTCCCCAGATCCCCTAGTTTGGGGCACCGTCGACGTTCCCAATTTCCGCGCTGTGCGTACACGTTCAAAATCTCACTTTATATCCCTGTTTGACCCGTGTTTTGTTTTGATACGATTAAAACATACCATGCAAAAATTATCCCCATAGACATGTTGGCATAATAGCCCGTGATAATTCTTTGCATGACACTGTGTTGTTTATATATATAATAAAATCGACGCAGTCCCTTCTGCGTACTTTTGAAGTGGCGTAGCTATAACTTTCCTAACAAATAACTGGTTAATGCCTGTCTTTCCTCTCCCCTAACTTCCCGTTCATTAATCCCTTGCATTTTCTCAACTTTATAAAATATAGAGAGATTCGACTCTAAGAAAAGTGAGACATGGCAACTCGCGCTCAAGTTTTTTCGGTTGTTTTTTTCGGTTGTTTGTTAGCTGGGTTCCCTGTTTGCCACTTCCTCTCCACCCCCCCTCCCCCCTACTTACCCTTTAGACTAAGTGACCCTTCTGACTCGTAACGTTTTGTATAATTTCGGGTGTTTGTTTCTTTTTCTGTTTTCGATACGTACTTTGCTTTAAAATTGCATGTTACTGCGTCGCATATTCAATTGAAGTAACGAGATCTACAACGATAAACCTGAAGAAATTTACTTGAGAGGATTTTGGTATTTTTCCCTGTTTCACTTCTCTAGTATATTGGGCGTCTTTGGCACCCTATCATGAGCCCATGGGCACGGTAATGTATTAATTGCCTCGACCCCGTGCAAGGGTTGCCTTCCTTTACGGCCATGTACGGTCAATTTCCCATTGACTTTGATCTCAAAAATGTAGGAGATGGCATCTTACAGGCCTTTATCTCGAAACAATTTTCTGGAGAACATCGTGTCCCCCTATGGCTCCCGCCCTTAGTGCATAAAATCATTTTTCACGAACGCACGGGACACGATGCGTCTAGAATGAGTCAAATTCGCTTAAGCTTACAGGAATGAAACACGCCAGAAACGCATGTGAAAAAAGTATTATCATTTCGACCTGACCTTTAGTGATGCTTTTGCATAGGATTTTGTGATCAAATCAAAACAAAAGATCAACTAGAATTAAGTGTTTTGCAGGTTTATTTTCACACATTCTCATGACTTCCACCCTGTACAATTTGGATAACGCTAATTCAGTGGGCCTAACTACTTCCCGGTTACGATGCGACATCATAAACTGCCCTTAAAATGAATCAAGAACTATGCACTTGGGTGGAATAAAACGAAGGCGATTTTAAGCAACTGGGGGCTCAACCTCCTCAATAATGATCCTGCTGACTGAGATCCAGCCAGTGTAGGCGTCAAAAATGCCAAAGCCATAACACTGACCGACGTGCAAGCCAACACGCACCAAGCCACTGCCCATTCCAGTGCAGTGGCCTTCTATGTTGACCGGACGAACGATGTAGAGATTGACATTCTGGTACACAATGGCATCAATGAGAGCTGGTATGGCGCATTCGATGTCGTTGAAGGTGATAAACCATCTCATGCAACAGTTTGTGCAGCCTCCGATGCGAAGGTTGCCCATGTAAACCACACGAAGATATGTGTTTGGGGAAGCTTTGTTGAACGTACATTCCTTAAAAAAAGATTAGAAAAAATCGATAAATTGCTTTAACCTAGCACATAGCCTAGCTTTTCTTCCCTTCCTCTTCATAATGGAGATCGGTAACTGCTTCCCATTTTCTCTACTGTTTGTGTGAGGAGCAAGATTCGTCTACTTTACATACATACCATAACTTTTCCAACATCAATATCTGAATTGATGTGGTTATGATCACACTGTTTCCATCTCCTTTGGGTCCCTAGCTTTCCTTGGGTACCTGGCGGCCCTTGTGGTCCCACTTCCCCCTTGGGTCCGGGTGCGCCATCCTGTCCTGGTATTCCATCTTTTCCTGGTGCTCCATCTCGTCCCGGTAATCCATCTCGACCTGGTGGACCTGGTGGGCATGTAACTTTACGGCATTTCTTTCTCGACTCCTGCATAGCAAAATTTCTAATCACAACTTAACATCCCAGTGTGATTATAATTAACGATCACCTCTCCAGGAGAAGAAGGATTTTGTAACTTTGTTACTGCGATATGTGAAGCTAAGTATATTTGACTTGTTCATGACAACTGAAAAATGACTCTTCACAGGTGAACCACAACTGAAGAAATTGCATATAGTTTGAAAGTATTGCTCGCCGCATCCTGATCCCACCAGTCCGTTCTTATCAGGACGCGTTCGATTGTCCAAATTAAATTTGTGCTTGACTCAGAAGAGTTTCTTGAGAAATGAATAACCTTACGTAGCTTTTAATTAACTTACGATTTCCTCTAGATCTTCTGTGCCGATTACAACCTGAAAG
This sequence comes from Stylophora pistillata, assembly GCF_964205215.1. NCBI lineage: Eukaryota > Metazoa > Cnidaria > Anthozoa > Scleractinia > Pocilloporidae > Stylophora > Stylophora pistillata. Next base: position 16,955,882 of record NC_142521.1, on the reverse strand, counting down.
AACAGGAGATAAGACAGCGCAAAGATCTGCAGAAGATTTTGTCGATCCATCCTTCCTCTGAGAGAGTTAAAAATGCCGTGCTTCCTAATTTCATCTGAATAAGTGTACTTGGTTTATTTACAATCTTATGATAATGAGGTTTTCACAATAATTTGTCTTTACCTCCACTTTAAAACAAACATGTCTGCTGGATATTTGGATAGATCGAGATCATATATTGAATTCGAACAATTTGGGGGGTGATTGTTGACCACGCAATTAAATATTGCTATTAGTACAATCAGTTAAGTTACTGCGCATCACGCAATAGATTCCAAATTTTAACTTAAAGGTCTAAGTGGATGAGACACTTTTTCTTGGTGTGATTTACGAGCAGTAAATCGATTCTAGCCTTGTAATGTAATGTAATGTAATCTTTATTTAAACACGATCAATTCATCAGCCTATAAAAATATATGTCACATACGCTAAGATATTTAAAATTAAAGCTACATACTATAACACTAAAGCTGTTTTCCGTGAATGCCTTCACATATATAAGCCTTTGACGGCATCTTGATCACTAGGAAAAGATAGGTCGCAGTATCATGCAGGTCGCTAGTTTAATGTATTGACATATTGGGTATTTCATGTTGGGTGATAAATAGTGCATTGATTTTTCAGGCGTTGCACGAAGTTTGTGGCAACAGACTTAGTGTATGTATGTACGCAGAGATTTTGTTGTTTTTTTTTTTAATTATTGCAACGATCAATCTATAACAACGGTTGATAGAGAGAAAAATTACTTATTTATCACGTATGTGACAGCGACCAGCTCTGCGATCTGTTATAAAACAAACTAAATGTAGGAAAAGGAATGTTCACTTTTCAAGAATGGCAAAGATATGATTCCTTATTAATTATTACCAGGATCACTGGAATTCAACACAAACCCCCCAGCTAACTCCTGGGATATTTACCTTGCTGTGTGGTTATGTATGTTTACCGTATACCGTGTGGTATATGCTGAGAAGTTTTATCCGATATGAGCCGTACGGCCCTACGTGTTCTTTTATCAAAAAAGATTGTTCAAAATGAGCCTACGAGGCCTGCCACTCAGTCAATAAATGCTTGTAACTGTTTTTCTGCTGTACAAGAGTAGGATCTGTTAATTACACTATGTACCTCAGAGGAAAGAGTAGAGAAATAGTTGCGTATAATAACCTACAATCATTCTATGAATTCGAATATATGAAAATCATAAAATATGTGTATTGCGATCCGCACAGTAATGAACACAAATTATGGCCCAGTGAAAATAACGCCTAAAAAAAAACCTTGAACCCATAACCTTTGCGATACCGGTGCAGTGTTCTACCAACTGGTGGATGTATAAAAGAAGTCAAATAAGTATAAGTATAAAAAAGTATAAGAAAGTACAAAAAAGTTAAAAAAAAAAAAATCGTAATGTAAAAAAAAATTCAGGCCCGTACGCTTTCATGCAATTCTTAAAACCGCAGCACAGATATATGATTTTCATATATTCAAATTCATCGATTCATCACTTCACTGATTTAAATTAACCGAACATACGGTTAAACCCTCCGTTGGCTTGTTAGTTCAGTTGGTAGAACACTGCACTGTTATCCCAGAGGTCATGGGTTCAAATCCGTACGGGGGCCTGAATTTTTTTCAGGCCTTATTATCATTACTGCGAGGATTGCTTTCATACATTTCTAGAATCACGAAATTCACTCAACGAAAAATTAATGCTCTCTTATACCCTTGTAATATGAAATACGAGATGACCAATATGTAAATTCATCAAACTAGCAACATATATTTAACTGCACGATAATGCGACCTATCTTTTCCCAATGGTCAAGATGCCGTACAAGGCTTATATATGTGAAGGCTAGAATCGATTTACTGCTCGTAAATCATACCAAGAAGAAGTGTCTCATCCACTTAAACCTTTAAGTTAAATTTTGGAATCTATTGCGTGATGCGCAAGAAATTAACTGATTGTATTAATAGCAACATTTATCTGTGTGGTCAACAATCACCCCTCCCCCCCCCCCCAAATTGTTTGATTTCAATATATGATCTCGATCTATCCAAAAATCCAGCACAAATGGTTGTTAAGAGTGGACATAAAGACAATGCAAATTATTGTAAAACATCATTACAGTTACAATTAAAAGCAACCAAAGTACACAGATGGAATTAGGAAGTATGGCATTTTTAACTCTCTCACGAGCTCAGGAAGGATGGATCGACAAAATCTTCTGCAGATCTTTGCGCTGTCTTATCTCCTGTTCTTTCAGGTTGTGATCGGCACAGAAGATCTAGAGGAAATCGTAAGTTAATTGAAAGTTTCGTGAGGTTATTCATTTCTCCAGAACTCTTCTGAATCAGGCACAAATTCAATTTGGACAATCGAGCGCGTCCTGTTAAGAACGGACTGGTCGGATCAGGATATGATGAGCAATACTTTCAAACTTTAGTGCAATTTCTTCAGTTGTGGTTTACCTGTGAACAGTAATTTTTCAGTTGTCATGAACAAGTCAAATATACTTAACTTCATATATCGCAGTAACAAAGTTACAAAATTATTCTTCTCCAGGAGAGGTGATCGTTAATCACAAGTCATCAAGCCAGGATCTCTAGGATTTCTTCACAGACTGGCATGTCAAGTTGTAATTAGAAATCTTGCTTTGCAGAAGTCGAGAAAGAAATGCCGTGAAGTTAAATGGCCACCAGGTCCACCAGGTCGAGATGGATTGTAAATAAACCAAGTACACTTATTCAGATGAAATTAGGAAGCACGGCATTTTTAACTCTCTCACAGGAAGGATGGATCGACAAAATCTTCTGCAGATCTTTGCGCTGTCTTATCTCCTGTTCGTTCAGGTTATAATCAGCACAGAAGATCTAGAGGAGATCGTAAGTTAATTAAAAGCTACGTAAGGTTATTGATTTCTCCAGAAACTCTTCTGAGTCAGGCACAAATTTAATTTGCACAATCGAATGCGTCCTGATAAGAACGGACTGGTGGGATCAGGATGCGTGCGGCGAGCAATACTTTCAAACTATATGCAATTCCGTCAGTTGTGGTTCACCTGTGAAGAGTCATTTTTCAGTTGTCATGAACAAGTCAAATATAGTTACTTAGCTTCACATATCGTAGTAACAAAGTTACAAAATCCCTCTTCTCCTGGAGAGGTGATCGTTAATTATAATCACACTGGGATGTTAAGTTGTGATTAGAAATTTTGCTTTGCAGGAGTCGAGAAAGAAATGCCGTAAAGTTACATGCCCACCAGGTCCACCAGGTCGAGATGGATTACCGGGACGAGATGGAGCACCAGGACTGGATGGCGACCCCTACCTTCTCTCATTGATGCCATTGTGTACCAGAATGTCAATCTCTACAACGTTCGCCCAGCCAAGATAGAAGGCCACTGCACTGGAATGGGCAGTGGCTTGGTACGTGTTGGCTTGCACGTCGGTAAGTGTCATGGCTTTGGTACTTTCGACGCTTACACTGGCTGGATCTCAGTCAGCAGGGTCATTATTGAGGAGGTTGAGCCCCCAGTTGCTTAAATCGCCGATGTTTTATTCCACCCATGTGCATAGTTCTTGATTCATTATAAGGGGAATTTATGATGTTGCATCGTAACAAGGGAGTAGTTAGGCCCACTGAATTAGCGTTATCCCAATTGTACAGGGTGGAATGATAATGTGTGAAAATAAACCTGCAAAAAACTTAATTTTGGTTGATCTTTTGTTTTGATATGACTACAAATCCTATGCAAAAGTACGGAAACACCCGAAAATAAGAACCTAGTGGATTAAGAAGCTCTTGGCAGAAATTTGCCATTTTCATACTCCTTTAAATAAGAACCTGTTTAGCCAAACATGATCAAGCAGGTTCTTATTACAGGATAAACGAATTACAAGTTACTGACACAATTTATTGGTGTGTGTAAAAGAAATAGAAGATAATTTACACAAAATACCCAATATTTAACAATTATTCGCCGAAGGCGAGGTGAATATCGTCGAATAATCCCCGAGACGAAGTCGAAGGGACTATTCACCGAACCTGAGGCGAATATTTGTTTTAGTATAATTTCATAGCTGAACAACAGAGAAATTTCTAAAATCATAACATTTGAGTAACATTTATTAACATTTTAGTTTAACATTTCATGTAAACCGCGCGGAGCGGTTTATATAGCGTCATATAAGGAACCGCTCGACCAATCAGATTGCTGGAAACTCTTTGTTCAGCTCTGAAATTATACTAAAATACAGTAGTGCAAACACTATATATGCTATATCGTTAGTTCTATAGAAATAGCACCATTTATTGTTAGTTACTTGTTACAGTACGTAGTTGAAAGTTACAGTTATACCGTATTATATATAATTTTAGCCCGTACAAAGCTTATTTATTATTCTTATGATATATATGCAAAACAATGACATCTGTATCCCCCTCTTAGCAATTAAGAACCTAATTAAGAACCTGTTTTGCTAAAATAACCAACGACTACCCCTTTAAACAAGAACCTTTTTTGCCAGACTGCCAAAAAATAAGGTTTTTATTTTCGGGTGTTTACTGTATCACTAAAAGGAAAGGTCAAAATTTTGGTACCTTTTTCACATGCGTTTCTGGCATGTTTCATTCCTGTAAGCTTAAGTAAATTTGACGCAATCTGGATGCATTGTGTCCCGTGCATTTATGAAAAATAATTTTATGCACCGGGGGCGCGCGCCATAGGGGGGACGCAATATCCTCCAGAAAATTGATTTGAGATAAACACCTGTAAGATGCCATTTCCTACATTTTTGAGATCAAAGTCAATGGGAAATTGACCATACATACATATGACCGTAAACGAACTCAATCCTTGCAAGGGGTAGAAGTCCAATATACCAGAGAAGTGAAACAGGGAAAAAACCACAATCCTCATGTAAATTTCTTTAATTGTATTGCTGTAGACCTCGTCACTTCGATTGAAGATGCGACACAGTGACATGCAATTTTAAAACAAAGTAGGTATCGATGACAAAAAAAGCTAAGACCCGCCATTACACAGAACATTCCGAGTCGGAAATGTCCCGTGATCTAAAGGGCAGCGGGGGGTGGGGGGGTGGAAGTGGCGAACAGAGAATCCAGCGAACAAACAGTTATAGGTAATGTATGGCCCACAGTAGCGAGGATAAATACTGATTCTTGGGCATAAATGGTCTGTGTTGTTTTTTCTTTCTAAGTTCTAAATGTTCTCGCTAATCTATTTGTATAGGTAATCACATGATTTCGAGTGCAATTTGGAATAAATAAGCACGAGTAAATTTTTTCAAAGACTAACAAAATTGCATGAGTCCGGAGGGCGAGTGCAATGTGTGGTCTTTGAAAAAATTTACAAGTGCTTATTTATTCCAAATTGCACGAGAAAATCATGTAATTATCTATTAATAATATACATGAAAAAATACCAGGTAGCTTCTCATAACTACGCTGAAGAAAAGCGCGCGCATCACGTGCAAAAATAATTTATTCAAACCCTGCAAGTGACATTGACCTTGACATTGACCTTGACTTTGACATTGACCAATCAGATTGTCTGGTTTGTTTCTTTCTTTGCACTGAATTAACCCTCAGAAAACAGAAATTTTTAATGAATATTTCTGTTCTGTTTTCCTTCCCGCAGCCCCTAATGTAAACAGGGCTGAAATTAACATATCAACAAAAACTGCTATGGAAATTACGCAAATAGAAGTATCAGTTGAAGAGGTGAAAGATTACTTGAATGGACTAGACACCTCAAAAGCATGTGGTTCCGACGGCATTCCAGCTCGACCACTAAAACAATGCAGTGAACAAATAGCTCCTAGTCTCTGCGCTATTTTTAACATCTCTCTTAGCAGCGGCAGAATTCCAAGAGAATGGAAGTCGGCAGATATAACACCCATCCACAAGAAAGAATCGAAAGAGCCAGCTGATAATTACTGACCATATCGCTTCTCCCAATTGTGTGCAAAGTTTTGGAACGTTGTGTTTTTAAGGCCACGTATAATCACATTAAGAACTTAATCACAAAATTTAAACTCGGATTTCTCAAGAACCGATTATGCGTTACACAGCTATTGTCAGTATTGCACACTATCGGACAACACCTTAATCAGAACACTCAGACAGATTTTGTATACTTGAACTTCGCCAAAGCCTTCGATATGGTAGATCATCAGATCCTGCTGGCTAAGCTGGGGGCATACAGGGTGACTGGAAGGCTACATTCATGGTTCACTGACTATCTTGGTGGACGGATACAGAGATTCGTTATCGAGGGTGCAGCGTCACAGTGGGCACCAGTCACCTCCGGTGTCCCCCAAGGAAGCCTCCTGGGTCCTTTATTGTTTACCGTCTTTATCAATGATCTCCCAGAAGAAACTGTGGATGCTGTTATGGTCGCATTATATATGGACGATACGAAATTGTATCGCAGCATTAAATCAATGGGCGACCGCATCGCCTTACAGACCATGCTTACCGACCCCGATGAGTGGTCTCACCGTAATAACATCTGTTTTAACACCAGCAAGTGCAAAGTCCTAACCGTGACCAGCAAAGAGAATCCCCTAACATACAACTATCACCTCAACCAAGTTCAGCTGGAGCGTGTCACTAATGAGAAAGATGTCGGGGTTACTGTCACACGTACCCTCTCCTTTTATTCATTTATTAATTTATTTATTTACTTTTTAATATAGAGGAGTGCCTCGCATGGTACCTTGCGTCCCGTTCGCAACCCCCCCCCCCCGTTTTGGGTCTTTGTAATGAGTGCTACTGTTGTGTGTTTCTTTTTTATATTTTTATTTTTTATTTTTTTAGAAGTCAAACCGAATAAAGTTGTTGAAACGAAACCAAAACCCTCTTCTGCACTGAATTAACTCTCTTCTGCACTGGATTAACTAAAAACTGCATTCATCTTAACCAATCAGAACTGAGAAATTTTTTCATGTATATTATTAGAGCAAAAAGTGAGTGGCTTGTTCTCTCGGCGTTTCCTCGACATTTTGTGGAAAAAAAAAACTTGAGCGAAAGTTGCCATGCCTCAGTTTTTTCAGAACCGAATCTCTCTATATTTTATAGGGGTGAAAAATGCAAGGGATTAATGAATTGATAATTAGAGGAGAGGACAGGCAGGTACTAACCACTCATTTGTTGGGAAAGTTACGCCGCTTCGACAGTACACAGTAGGGACTGCGTCGATTTCATTATATTAAAAACGCAGCGTCATGCAAAGAATGATCACGGGCTATTATGCCAACCTATCCATAGGGATACTTTTGCATGGTATGTTTTAATCGTGTCAAGACAAAACATGGACCAAAGATAGCTTTCTTCGCAGGTTTATTATCACACATTGTCATTACTTCCACCCTTTACAGTAGAGACAGCGCTAATTCAGGGTGTCTAACTACTTCCTAGTTACAATGCAATATTAGCTATACCCTTACATTGAATCGGGAGCTATGCCCTTGGATGGAATAGGAATAGGAGATCTATGCAACTGGGGGTTCAACCTCCTCAATAATGATCCTGCTGACTGAATTCCAGCCAGTATAGGCATTGAAAATGCCAAAGCCATGGCACTGACCGACGTGCAAGCCAACACGAACCAGGCCTTTTGCGATTCCAGCACAGTAGCCTTCTATGTTGGCTGAGCGATGGATGTTCAGGTCGATGTTCTGGTAGACAACGGCATCAATGGCAGCGGGAGCCTTACATTCAATGTCGTTGAAGGTGAAAAACCATCTCATGCAACAGTGTTTGCAACCGGCGATGCGAATGTTTCCCATGTAAGATACACGGAGGAATGTGTTTGGGGCAGCCTTGGTGAACGGACATTCCTTAGAAACAAAGATTCAAAACATTTTATTAAATGCATTGGTGCAGCAAATATGTCCCTCTTCGTCTTCTAGTTTAATCTTGATAATGGTGAACGCTATTCTCCTCACATTTTCTCTATTGTTAAGTGAGCACCAACTATTTCCCTTCTTTGCATACATACCAGAACCCGTCCATTATCAGTCTCAGAGTTGATGTGATTCCAAATTAAAAACACTGTTTCCATCTCCTTTGGGTCCCAGCGTCTCCTTTGACTCCTGGTTATCCTGGTGGTCCCACTTCCCCCTTGGGTCCGGGTGCGCCATCTCGTCCGGGTAGTCCATCTCGTCCTGGTGCTCCATCTCGTCCCGGTAACCCATCTCTACCTGCTGGGCCTGGTACGCCTGGTAGAACTGGACATCCTTTCTTCCTCATCTCCTGAAACTGTAAAACTTCTTATTACGATTTCACATGTCACTTTCTGAAGAAATCCTTGGGACACTCCCTTCATGGTCTTGATTAATGAACATCTCTCCAAGCGGTGAATAACATTATAACTTTGAAAGTGAGTTGTATGAAGAAAAGTATAATTGACCCGATGGCGACAACTCAAAAATGAATCATAGATGGGGTTCATGATCAATTGGCGAATTTGCTTACAGTTTTGAAAGCAGTGCTCACCGCATCTTGATCCATCCGCCAGTTTTTATCGCGACTCGATAGTTCAAATTACATTTGTCCCTGAATCGAAGGTGTTTCTATAAAAATTAACAACCCTACCCTGTTAAGTAACTTACAGTTTCATCTGTGCCCATCACAACCTGCAGGAACAGGAGAGAAGACAGCGCAAAGATCTGCAAAAGATGTTGTCGATTCATTTTTCCTGAGAAGGAGTTCAAAATGCCGGTCTTCCGAATTTCACTTGTTTAAGTATACTTATTTTCATTCATAATTACCATGTTATGTTTGCAATAGCTTTTTTATTAGTAGACAAACACAATTGTTTAATTTTTTCGCCGAAAAATGCCCAAATTGGATTGTCGGACAGATCAAGATATTGAATTTGTTCGTAACTGTAAAAACAATTCAGAGTATTTGTCAAAGATATAATTAAATATTTTCCTTTAGTATAACCAGTTAATTTTTCCTCACACCGCGCACTAAAATCGAAAAGTAAGCTAATGGTTAAAGTGGATGGAATATTTCCACGAGGCGTGATTTGGTGGCAAAGATCACTAACTTTCACACATGCCGCATCATCATGCTATCAAATGTTTGTCGCAAGTTAAATTATTTATTGTAATTATGGTCATCGTGTATTTCGCTCAACAAGTATATCATCTAACAATCGAGAAGGGTGCAACGCTTTAACGATGCGTCGTTTTGTGGCAGCAGACCGATTCTAGACCTTTTACTCAACCCTTTCCCCTGATGCACTTAGTGTAATAAATGGTCTCTACACTTGTATGTTCTGATCGTTTCTAATTTTATTAGGAGACAAACAGTTGTAAACACTTATTCATTGAGTGGAAGGCCTCCTAATGGGACTTTTTAACGAAGTTTTTTGATGAAAGAACGCGTGGGGCGGCATGGCCCACAGAATAAAACTTGTATAAGGCTTGGGTATACACCCACACAGGTATGGTACTTTTCACACACGCTGATTGGCTTTCTCGGAGATGCTTAACAAGTACTATTCATCTCCGAGCGACCGAAAAGAGTAACTCGCGTGTGAAGAGTTAGACATTCGACCATTTTTCCTAGCACTGATAGAGACAGACTTATGTTTTAGTTCTTGTGTGGTATATTTCAAAATAACTATTACCTCTAATGTAGGTAAAAGTGGTCGATATTTACCGAGCCGTGATGCGTTAAGGTAAATATTCACCTTTATTGACCTTCTCTTCAGCGGATAATATTTGACTATATGCCATTATTTGCCAATCTTGTTTAACCAAAGTTATGAAAGAAATGATTACAGTGTACCTAGAAGATGAGAGATCCTTTGCGAGGGTAGACCTGGAACTAAAGTCTTTTTCGAGTATCAGGGCCACCTTGAAAATATATTGAAGCTAGGGGCTATAATTATTGTTTTGTTTTTTTCGCGGTCCACCCCTTGGCTGGCTAGGGGCTAAAATCATCAGTCTTCTATCATTATCGTTTCATTTATGAGTGAGTTCAATTTTTGGAGTGAGTGTGTTAGTTTCCGGTGAGGTGGGGCTCGATTCCCCAACGAAGTTGGTGTCTGGTAATCCTCCGTTTGTGGTGGACCCAACCCGTAGGCATTGCACGCCCGCCTCGGGTTGGATCAGACGTGTCAGTCGGCAGGCATTGCACCGCCCTCACTGGAGCCTGGCCGTCCACCTCAAATATAAAAAGAAACTTCATACTGATAACAAAGAAATTAATCAATTGAAGGGACTTTCACTGAAAAGGCATTAATTTCAAACATCTTCAATGTTTTTAACTGAGAAAGCTTGAGTGACATAAATAGCAGTGTCACATAGAAAGCTTTAAGCTGGTTTGTGTCCAATATTCTGTCTAATAAATCATTGGGCCACGGCTTTTTAGGGAGAAATATTATTCTATGAACGCCAGGAATCCGAATCGAATATGTCACATTTATTCAATTTTACGGCAACAGGAACACGCGAGATACTTAGGACTTGCGAGCTGTAATGCAAAGAGTGAAACTGGGCTAAAATAAAATGTCCACATATGTCCTACTTGAGATTTTTTATAAAGTACAGCTATGTTGAAACAATCATTTTAAAAAGAACACATGGACCAAAGTACTTTTCTTCGCAGGTTTATTTTCCCATATCGAGACATGACTTCCATCATGGCCAGTGCAGCCATGACAATCTTAATTCAGTGGGCCTATCTACTCCCCGGTTACAACATACTACTTCCCTTATAATGAGATCAAGAACAATGCGCTTGGCTGAAAAAAGCACTACTTGTTTAAGCAACTGGGGGCTCGATCTCCTCAATAAAGATCTTGCTGACTGAATTCCAGCCAGTGTAGGCGTTGAAAATGCCAAAGCCATGGCACTGACCGACGTGCAAGCCAACACGAACCAGGCCTTTGCCCATTCCTGTACAGTAGCCTTCTATGTTGGCTGAGCGATGGATGTTCAGGTCGATGTTCTGGTAGACAACGGCATCAATGGCAGCGGGAGCCTTACATTCAATGTCGTTGAAGGTGAAAAACCATCTCATGCAACAGTGTTTGAAACCGGCGATGCGAATGTTTCCCATGTAAGATACACGGAGGAATGTGTTTGGGGCAGCCTTGGTGAACGGACATTCCTTAGAAACAAAGATTCAAAACATTTTATTAAATGCATTGGTGCAGTAAATATGTCCCTCTTCGTCTTCTAGTTTAATCTTGATAATGGCGAACGCTATTCTCCTCACATTTTCTCTATTGTTAAGTGAGCACCAACTATTTCCCTTCTTTGCATATATACCAGAACCCGTCCATTATAAGTGTCAGAGTTGATGTGATTCCAAAAACACTGTTTCCATCTCCTTTGGGTCCCAGCCTCTCCTTTGACTCCTGGTTGTCCTGGTGGTCCCACTTCCCCCTTGGGTCCGGGTGCGCCATCTCGTCCGGGTAGTCCATCTCGTCCTGGTGCTCCATCTCGTCCCGGTAACCCATCTCTACCTGCTGGGCCTGGTACGCCTGGTAGAACTGGACATCCTTTCTTCCTCATCTCCTGAAACTGTAAAACTTCTAGTTACAATTTTACATGCCATTTTCCGAAGAAGTCCTAGAGACGCTCCTTTGATGACTTGTGATTAACGATCACCTCTCCAGGAGATGAGAAATTTGTAACTGTGTAACTGTGATGTATTAAATGAAATATATTTGACCTAATGATAACTACTGAGAAACAAAACTCCCGACAATTGACGAACTTTCGTACAGTTTTGAAAGTATTGCTTGCTACATCCTCATTCGACCAGCCCGTTCGCGATCGATTGTCCTCATTAAATTTTTACCTGAATCAAACCTGTTTTTATACGAATAAACTATTCACATGGCTTTAAGTAACTTACAGCTTCCTTCGGTTCTTCTGTGCCGATCACGACTTGAAAGAACAGGAGGTAAGACAACGCAAAAATCTGCAGAAGATTTTTTTGATCCATCCTTCTTGACGGAGAGTTCAAAATGCCGTGCGTCCTGATATCATTTGTTTTAGTACACTTATTTTTATCCACAATTATAATAACATTTTTTGGTAAACATATCCTATTATTTTTAGTTTGTTTTCGCTGAAAAATGCAAAATTGGATTATCGGACAGGTCCAGATATTAAAGTTGTTCGTACTTTGGAAAGAAAAGCGTCTGTTGACCATGCAATTAAACATTTGCCATTTTAAAAATAACTTTATTTATTGCCTCATATCGCGTAGTAAATTCCAACATTTAATTTAATGGTTTAAGTGGATGAAATACTTTCACAAGGGGTGATTTAGTGGAAAAAGATCAAAAGTCTTTACACAAGCCGCATTACCATGCAATTAAACACTTGTCGCTACTTTAATTGATTATTGTTATTACTGATTATATCTCGAGTTAAATCTTAAAAATTAGAACCTGAATATCTAAAAACTTTTATTGCATTTTCGATGGTTGCATGATTTTGTGGCAACATACCGAATCTAGTCCTTTTACTCTACTCTTTCCCCTGAAGTGCGTAGTGTAATAAACAGTCTCTGCACTTGCACGTAGCTGCATGATCGTTTCTAAATAAATTTAATTAGCAGACAGACAATAATAAACACTTATGGGCTGAGTGGTAAGTCACTTGGGATTTAATGATGTTATACGATGAATGAACGCATGGGGCGGCACGGCCTAGAGAACAAAATTTGTTTGCGCTGATTAGCTATCTCGGAGATGCTTAGCAAGTACTATTTATCTCCTAGCAGCCACAGAGAGTGAATCACGTGTCAAGAGTTTCATATCCGAGCAATTCTCTTTGCACTGACAGAAATAATTGATGTTTTAGTTCTGTGTGTTGTAAATTGTAAAAGAATACAGTATAGTTCACTCTTAAGCTGGTGAACGGGGGTCTTAATGGGATGATGACTTTTACGGATAACGGTTCAAGTTTTGGTCAATTCACTGCCAACGGTTTTATATCTTTCCATTATCGTCATAATATATTTTTTCGACGGTTAATTTTTTTTTACGACAAATGGTTAAAATTTGTCATTTTCACGCTTAACGGCTAAAAATCCCATTGAAACCCTAGTGAAAGTGGTCAATATTTACCAGCGCTGATGCTTTAAGGTACATATATATCCACCTTACGTACTCGGCCTCTACCTCGGAAAATAATTTTCAATGATTTGCGGAACTTGTTCAGCTAAGCCTACGAATGTCATGTTTATGATGTTCTTAAAAGATGAGAGATTATGTGTAACCTGTATCAGGGCGCAACCTTGCACATGAGAGAATTCAATTTTACTTATACGATAGGCGTGTGAGTTTTGTCGAACACACTATTCGTAGGACCCTCAATTATTTTTCGAGCTGTCCGCCTCTAGACCAACGGGAAGACTTGTTCCTTCATGTCAAAAGCATTAGATGTGCGAACGTGCAGGATTTGCGTACCTAATTGCCCCCGCCTGTGAAATTACGGATATGTCGTATCTAACCTTTTCGTCCCAAAATATAGCCTCTGCGCTTTTAATCACGTAACAGATAGGTATCACAATGTATGTAAGAGGGTTATATCAATTCAAAAAGTAGGTTTAGCTGATGCTGAGTTTTTTTCCTCCGCTGGTGCCTTCCTCGGTTATTAAGAGTCGATAGAGCAAGGTGAAGATTGAACATTCACGACTGTTTTGGTTTTTCTCTCGAAATTCGAACTTTGTAATCTAAGAGCCAAGTGAACGAGCGAATACAGCTCTCGTGTTGTGTAATAATCCATTATGCATCTGTTGCACATTGTGTGCAGCGCTTTGCTTTGGAACCTTGTTGTATTTGCTTGCGCGGATGGACAATCAACAGTAAGCCTGAAACTCATGATTTCTCAGTTTGTAATTTATTTCGCAATCTCTTAAAGACTTAAGAAAAAATTCTAGTAGTTTCTTAGAGAAGCTAGCGAACGCTACCACAACCCTCCAACTAGGTAGGGACTCAGTCACAATCCTCACGTGTTTAATTTAAAAAGGTTGACGAATGACGCATGTCACGCGTCCCGTGCTAACTTTGCATTTTAATCATTAGGTCTTCTCATAAAGCATAGCTTTTTCTACAGAAGCAAATGTTGAAAAAAAATTTGAGCTTTATTTCTTTCCCCTTATCCTTAATTAAATCAACGCTAAAGGAAGAAAATTGTTTAACCTCGGTTTCACAAACGATGGATCATTAAAATCTTCTGCAGATCTTTGCCCTGTCTTATCTCCTGTTCTTTCAGCTCGTGATCAGCACACACGAACTAAAGGAAGTTGTAAGTCACTCAGCAGACGTGTAGGGCTCTTCTTTTGCTGAGTCAAGCACAACTGTGGGAAACCGAATGATGAAAAAAATGAGAGGGTCGGATTTAGGTATCAATACTATTAAAATCTTAATATGTAATTTCTGAAATTTTAGTTCACCTGGAAGGATTAATATGTCTGTTGCCATTAACACTTCATAAAAACTAAGCTTGATATATACATCTCACTTACAAAATTGCTAAATCATTCAACTCCTGGAGAAGTGATCGTTAATCACAACCATCAAGGTAGCACCTCTGGGATTTCTACACCAAAAAGCGCGAAACAAAAGAATATAACGGTTATATTAGGAAAAAACAATTGGAATTTTTCCTTCAGCAAGAATCAGGGAACTCTGTTTAACTCAAGGCCCACCAGGCCCAGGGGGTCGAGATGGATTACCGGGACGGGATGGAGCACCTGGACGGGATGGACTACCGGGACGGGATGGCGCACCCGGACCCAAGGGGGAAGTGGGACCATCAGGGCCATCAGGAAAAAAAAGGAGACGCTGGGACCCAAAGGAGATGGAAACAGTGTTTTTGGAACCACATCAACTCTGAGACTGATAATGGACTAGTGCTGGTATGTATACCACGATAGCAAGTAATCCGCGGTGCTCACTTAAAGTGTAGAGAAAAGGGAAGGGGGATAGTGGTCGTCATCGTAATGATTGAACAAAAGAGCGGAAAGTGATAATACTGCTGCATCAATGCATTTAATTAAAAGTTTTGAATCTTTTTAAAGGAATGTGCGTTTACCAAGGCTGCCCCAAACACATACCTCTATGTAGTAAACATGGGAAACATTCGCATCGCCTATTGCACAAACTGTTGCATGAGATGGTTTTTCACTTTCAACGACATCGAATGCAGAGCACCCGCTGCCATTGACGCCGTTGTTTACCAGAATAGCAACCTTAACATCCATCGCTCAGCCAATATAGACGGCTACTGCGCTGGAATCGGCAAAGGCCTGGTGCGTGTTGGTTTGCACGTCGGTCAGTGCCATGGTTATGGCTCCTCCAACGCCTACACTGGCTGGAATTCAGTCAGTAGGATCATTATTGAGGAGGTTGAGCCCCCAGTTGCTTAGATTATACGTGCTTATTCCACCTAAGCGCATAGTTCCTGTTTCATCACAACGGTAGTTAATGTTGAATTGTAGGCGGGGATTAATTAGGTCCACTGAAATAGTAGTCTCGATTTCCTGGGTGGAAGTCATGACAACATGTGAAAATAAACCTGCAAAGAGACTTATTTTTTGTCTATCTGCTGTATTTGACCATAAGGGCCCGTTCTCCGCGGTGTAATAATAAGTGGCTGACGTGTTCCTGTAGGCGTCAGTTTGGTTAAACGTGACACCTTCCGGACACAATAAGTGCTTTACATACAGTGCAGTGGAAAGGTCTCATGGGTTTATTACAGCTGGGAAGTCACAAGGAAATCACAAGCGAATTACAAGCAAAGAGAACGCGACTACGCAAAGTAGTCTGGTGCTATATTTTGGAAAATATTTAGTTTGAAACGTAACCTGTATCGGTGCACCCTCACAAATCTTCGTTCAAAAGCTATTCGTGGAGGCCTGGTATAACAAGAATTCAATTTTATTTGTAAGAGGGGCGTTTGAGTTTGGCTCAACATACTATTCGGAGGGCTCTCAATTCTCTTACGTGTTTTCCGACTCTAGACAAACGGGAAGACTTGTTCTTTCATGTAAATAGCTTCAGGTGTGCGAACGTGCAGGATTTGCGTAATTCATCGCCTCCTTCCGATATGTCTTATCTAACGTTTTCGTCCCAAAAGATAACCTCTGCACTTTTGATCACGTATTAGATAGTTACTGCAATGTATATAAGAAAGTTATATCAAGTTAAAAAGCAGATTTAGCTAATCCTGAGGTATTTTCCTCTGCCTTTCCTGGTTATTAAGAGTCCACAAAGCAAGGTGAAGATTGAACATCAACAACTGTTTTGGTTTTTCTCTCGAAGTTTGATCTTTGTAGTTTAATTGCCAAGTGAACAAGTAAATACAGCTCTCGTGTTTCGTAATAATCCATGATGCATCTGTTGCGTATGGCATTCACCGCCTTGCTGTGGAGCCTTGTTGTATTTGCTTGCACGGATGGGCAATCGACAGTAAGTCTCATGCTTATTGTTTCTTCGTGATTTATTTCGCCAGTTCATTAGGGATTTAAAAAAACTCTAGTAGTTTAATAGAGGAGCTTGTGAATACTACCACAACCCTCCAACTAGGCATTTCACAATCCTTACGTACATAAAAATTCACGAATGACGCGCGTCTTCTGTATTTTTCAAGAGTCCCGTGCTAACTTTGCATTTGAATCTTTACGTCTTCTCATTAAGCGTGACTTTTTCTACGAAGGAAAACGTTGAAAATAAATTACGAGCTTGATTACCGGTACCTCCCCTGTATCCTTTGATCAACCCTTCAAAAGAAAAGGAAGAAACTTGTTTATCCTCAGTTTTTCTAAGTACTCTCGATTGTCGTACAAAGGGCTGAAAGTAGAGGAAAAGAAGTTGAATTTTTTTAGTTTGCTGTACAGTAAACTACATGCCAATTTGATGCTCTAATGGTTGTGTTTTAATACATTTTCTTAATGCTGTCTAAAGTGAAAACTTATTTTTCATCTGAAAAGCACGACACGTCTATTATTGTCTCCCCATTATCAATGACACAGCCCCACCCCACCCCATTATTGTCTAAACTAACGGAGCTCCATCTATTCTCTGCCGCCAGTGCTGCGAAGGTCCACCTGGTCAACCGGGAACTCCAGGAACGCCTGGAGTCCCAGGAACACCAGGGACATCTGCTTACTGCGGCTGTGGTCAGAGTGTTGCTGGAAATTCTCGACGATGGAAACAATGCACTTGGGTACATGACAATACAAAGGATGGCAGAGACAATGGACAAGTGCATGTAAGAAAATCATTTACTATTATGAAGAAAATCTTTTCCTTTAACTACGAAATGTAAGCATTAACCTTTTTTTCTGAAACGAAAATTAAGTTTATTTATAGAAATGGGGAATAAATTCTTCACACAGTGCATCACGATGCTTTACGAACGTTGAGTCAGCTTTGAGACGATTACGTTTTTAATCAGTGATGCTGCATCATTTTTATCGTCATGCATAAAACAAACAAACAAAACGAAACGAAAAGTGATGAATCCTAGAAAATCTTTGACAAATTTCCGTCTGGCTCTAAATTCTTTGTGTTTAACCTCAGCTATACCTGACTACAAAGTTGGGCTTGAATTTCAAACTGAGAAAAACGTAATTTGCAGTAAATTCCGACATAGGCAGCTGATACCAAAACAGTTTACTTGCGGAATAACCTACTTGATCAACATTTTCAGGCGTGTGACTTTGTTAAGCTCAGGAGCGATTCTTACCTTCGCGTGGTTTACATGGGTAATATTCGTATCACTAGCTGCACAGGGTGTTGTAAGAGATGGTACTTCACTTTCAATGGAGCAGAGTGCAAAGTTCCCGCTCCCATTGATGGTTCTCTGTACCAAAGCACCAACATCAACATCCACAGACCCACCAACATAGAGGGCTATTGTGGCGGAATTGCTGCTGGTAAAGTTCGTGTTGGATTCAGCGTTGGCAATTGTGGCGTCCCTTTTAATACCAATGGAGATGCTTATACAGGGTCAAATCAAGCCAATAAGGTTATCATTGAAGAAGTTGAGCCACCAGTAGGTTAAAAGGGAAATCTAAATTCTTCAAATATTGTAAAACTGCTCTCAAGTAAATCTAAGAGGATTCTAGATCGCAAGGGGTGTTAACTGATTTGCAACTGACCGAGTACTTTTTACTTTTTTTTTCCATTACAGTTGAATAGCAACCATGATTCGAGGTTTTATTTGAAATTTCTTTTCCGAAATCTTTTATTTTTGTAGTGTATGTTAACTTCAAATATGGAAGCTCATAGTTGTTAAAAGTAGCATTAAATTTGAGGGTGAAAGGTGTTTAGTTTAGATTTTCTGTTGTACTGTTGTTCTTCAGAGCTGCCAATGGTCTCCCAGGGGACATGGCATGGCTGCCAGTAAAGAAAATTGTGTCTGTTAATTTCGAGGTTTACGCCTTAAGCTGGATCTAAAGTGTCTCAGTTTAAAGATGAAAAATCCTAAAGCTATGAAAAAAAATAACAATCAAAGTTACAGCGAAAGAAAAGAAAATATTTACTATAAAATTCAGTGGCATTTGGTCACCGCATAGCAGGTACTATGGAAACAACAGAAAAACATTCTTTATCAAAATATAACTGTCGCAAAATTCCTAAACTCAGGTATCGTCCTTAGACATTAAACAACAACAAAAAAGAAAATTAGTTTTGCGTATTTGTTCAGATAAAAATAGAAATCAGTCAAATAGTTAAAGAAATTGAAAATTTGAAAAGGAAATTAAGAGGAGGAAGTAATCTCACTACTACTTTTGAAATGTTGTCTCTTGTTATTGCCGGTACCTGTCGACTTACACGCTGCAAGGAGCACGTGTTCTATGTTGCCCATTCTTTAACTTACGTTTCATACTACAGAATTTCATCTTCCAGCGCTTTATTTTAGCTTAGCAATTTTACAATGCCTTTTCGAAAATGATACACAATGCATTCTCGTCGAAAGGCGTTTGTGTTGCAGACTATAATTCTTTTTCTGGCGGCCTTAAACTCTTCTGGACAGAGTCATTTTGACGATGTGCAAGGTCCGTGCGTTGTTCGAAGAACGAAGTTACCTCGCCTGGATCCTGTTAAGGTATCAAAATGAGCACCAAATGAATAGCAGTGACACTTATAGAGTGGAATACCTAAGAATAGTATTTCCCACTCCATTTTTAAACTGATTATGAACTATGATTGCCCTGTACTAGGTTGGTTTTGTTCAACAAATCGAGCTCATTAAAGGAGAGCTACCTTTTACGGTAAAAACACTGAGTGTAAGGCCCCCTATTTTCGGTAAGTGTATCACACACATTTGAGTTCGAGTTGAGGACAAATCTAGTCACGTGAAATTAGTAGACGCCGTGAAACATATTCCGCTGCCATTTAAATTCTAAATAAATTTATTTTTAAGGCCTAAGATTCATTGCATTAAGAGCTTTGCATAGAAATACATTTAAGACAAGCCTTTCCTAAGACATGATATATATTTAAATGCCTTTAGAAATCCCCGCTTTCTTGAATGAAGCCGAGATCAACAGAGTTCTTGCGATGGCCGAGCATGGGAGACTGGAGAACAGTGATGTGTTTCATCACTCAATGGACGACCTTCTGTCTCAGACCTCTTTCGATCACTGGGATCTCAACCGAGATGACTTAATAAATAGCGACGAGGTAAAAAATTTATTTGGAATGTTACCATAATCGTGGCTGTGGAATTAAGGTTTTAAATAGGGTCTCGCTGTTTCATCTTACCTTGTAGTTTCACCAACTTTAATTTAGCCCTTAATTCTTCTTTTATTGAAGGTCATTGCTGGTATGCGTTACTTCTGGGATCTGCATTTCGCAACAGAGGATGTGAAGAAAATGTAAAAAAATTACGTATTTCTCTATATTCACTTTACACTGTAATCCCTTTTAACTAAATTTTACAGATACTAACTAAACACTAACCGTGGGTCACTTTCGCAGGCTTACAACGTTGAATATTGGCAAGGTCAAATCTGGTGAGTCAAATGATTAAGAAGAAGCCTGACCTTAAGTGAACAAACCCTCGTTCCTAGATCCCCTTGTCGTCTCACCTCAAATAAAAGGAAGACAAGCGGGGGAGGGGGGGAGGGGGAGACAGAGAGAGAGAGAGAACCTGAGAAGGAGGTTGGATTGAACAATGACTTTCACTGATTAGTGCATTGAACGTGTAATTTTCTCAATCGAAACGGTTGAAGTTGTTATCATGGGTGATTTAAAAGGCGTGGTCACTTTGCTGAGTCTTTATTATTTAGATGATGCTTCATTCTGGTCGCAAATCTTTGAAGTCCTGATTTCTCGTCAGCATGGCCATTATGCTACGGCAAGATTGGTGACTCCTTTAGATCAAATTAAATGATAAAATTCATAAATTTCTCTCAGGATGGATTCATCGAAGTGAATTTGTACCAGCCGACATCATGAAATATATGAAGCAAGTAGGAAGTCTGGAACCAAAGGTCAAAGGTCGCCATAGCAACCAGACATACATTGAGTTCGCCGCAGATGACCCGATCTCGACAACACTTGATGTAAAGTAGGTGCAGTCACCACAGACCAATACCAATCGATGAAATGCTCCTTATGATATCAAACAGTGACTCAAAGCTTTGAATATTAAGATATTTGTAATCTCTTTTTCAGAAAGGCTGCTCTCACGGGCCTTCCAATTGAAATAATAAAAGGCAGTGAAACTCCTGTGGTAGGAACGATTTAATAATTTTTAACGGAATTTTTATGTTATAGACCGATGAGAGATGGAAGTTATTTATGTTTTTTCATTGCAGGCTGTACAATATGGCCCAGGAGGTCATTATCACTGCCATTATGACTCACATCCACTTCATGCCGAGGCTACGTGCTGTCATCGAAGATCATTAGATAAATGTCGTATCTGCAGGTCAGTTGGTCGACGATGTTTATGAACGTTTTGATCTCCGAGCGTTTCTTGCCTTATTTCATTTCCAGGCTCTTGAACGCTTTCTAAACTTCAAGCCAAGCATCCACTGCATTCCCCCGCTCTTTTTACTCTTTAAATTGCAATTATACAAGAGTAATAATAATAACAATACCTTTCCTGTAAAGCTACAGTTCATTCCTTAACCAGGTACATAACAATTCTCTACTTTCTCAACGATGTGGCGGGAGGAGGACAAACCGCTTTTCCAATTGCCGATAGTGACACATTCAACCAACAGGTTAGTATGATATAATTTGGATATATCAACAAAGTTGAAATGGTAAATTGGCCACCGTAACGATTACAAAAGCTGACGTTTCGAGCGTTAGCCCTTCGTCGGAACGAAGGGCGAAGGGCTAACGCTCGAAATGAAGGGCTAACGCTCGAAACGTCAGCTTTTGTAATCGTTACGGTGGCCAATTTACCATTTCAACTTTGTTGATATATCCAAATTATTTCGTTACTCCCACCGACGCAGCCCCAAACAGTTTCTTTCGAAACTATTAGCCTTTATCAGTTAGTATGATAACCTATTATGT
Organism: Stylophora pistillata; assembly: GCF_964205215.1. NCBI lineage: Eukaryota > Metazoa > Cnidaria > Anthozoa > Scleractinia > Pocilloporidae > Stylophora > Stylophora pistillata. Next base: position 16,934,292 of record NC_142521.1, on the reverse strand, counting down.
GATTGGCCGAAAAAGGGTTAATTCTTCCTAAGTTTTTTCATCGCAAATTATGCTCAAAAAAATCTTTGTAACTTTTTCGTCATGGATGGAGCTCAAAATTAAGGGAAATCCTTATTCTTTCGAAAACAAGTACGACGACTTATTACTACCGAAACTCTCGTCTGAATTTTAAGATTTGACTAATTCACACTGTTATCGTCAAGTTAAAATTTCGGCTAAATCATTAGTCTTGAGGCTGGGTATCAGGTAGGCTAGGTCACTGATACCGTCTTTAAAGGACTCCCAGTTCGGTTAACTATGAGACATATGTTTTTTTTTAATTGTCCATTTCCCCTATTCTTTAATCAGACATGGATGAGGAAATCAAACTACCTTTCCAATCTAAGCGCCTACTGCTCTAAAGCCAATCTAAGGGTGACACCAAAACGAGGCACTGCGATCATGTGGTATAATCACGTGACTGATAAAACATCTGGTTGGATTTCAAGCCTCGATCTCAGATCATATCACGGAGGATGCGACGTCCTAGGGGGCCACAAGTGGATTGTAAATAATTGGATAAATATCATTGGTAGAAACTGGGATGATCTAAGGACTTGGAATGACAAGAATTCGATAGTAAAATGAAGGAATAAAGGGCCTGTTAGTTAAACAAGGCTTGGCCGTTGTTTAATGAAAATGCATTCCAAGCCATCTTCAATAAACTTTCAATTAATTGGAACCCTTTATCTAAACATTCATGCTTGTGAACAGTGTGAAAAGGGCCGAAAGTTAATGGAAGGGCATTTCTTTAATTGAATCAACCCACTTATAGAGAATCCACGAGTCCCGCTGCTTGCGTCAAAACCGTGGTTTGAATTAGACCTCACGTAAATAGCCGGCCCGAAGAGTTTGCCAAAAACAGATCTTTTTCTAATGAGTGCAAAATCGTATAAATTTGACGAAAGGTAGATTTTCACTTGTCGTTGTCTGCAGGTCTAGCATACCTGAATGGGAAAAAAGTGGTTTCAAATTAAACATAAAAATCTCTTCGGTGTAATCTTTTTTTTAATTATTATTATTGCGAGATAACTATCAGGGCTCGAAATTAACGGTAAACCGTTAACCAATGGTTAGTAATTTTCACCGTTTGGTTACCAAAAATGTGTCCCAACTAACCCGACATGGTTAGTAAAATTTCTTGACATATTTAAACATTGGTAGACCTCAGGACAAAGAGCACGTAGACCCGACTCTCAGAGGAATACTTAGAATACTCAAGTTGTTTAATCAACTTAAACTCTTTTTAGAGAATGTGCTGTAGATGTACTGTCCTTGACTATTGATGGTAAACGAAAGGGAAATAAAATAGTTGTATAATTGTCAACGTTTTTAAGGTCACCATGCAATTTCAGCTACTCTTTAATTTGCCCTAGTCGTTATGATCAAAATGTTCCATATTTGAGATACCGTAACTTGTGAGCTTGGATACCAAACTTTATAATTTGGTTAGTAAAAAATATGGCTACTACCCCGAAGGGTTAGTGATCCAAAAATTAAACTCGAGCCCTGCTAAGAGATATTTTCTCCACCCATGATTTAACTTCTTGAATATTAGTCGTTAGGTTGATATAATTTTATATGAACTCACAAAGACAGCTTTCCAATCTTATCTGTAGGTTTTCTTAACAGAACAGACATACGGCCATATGGAATCTATTTGATTTTGTTGGCGAGTATCGGAGCCAATAAGATTGCAGCACTTGCGATGGAGCACCGATTGATATATATCAGACCTGATATTATGCCAAACTGATTGATTATTACGCTGAAGATGTATGGATAGATAAAGGTGTTTTTATATTCATTGTATTCATTTTGAAATTACTGATGATCCTTTCAATCTGATTGACTCTAATTGGTGCGACTTATTCACAAATCGCACCATCTTTTGCTCTAAATAGCATATTTTCCCCAGCAAGTGAGAAAGCTTGAAGGTGTTTAGTTATTAATTTGTTCATTACTTTTATCGTACGATCACGTTTTGTTCCCGATAGGATAATTTCACTTTCCTCTTGTTAGTACCCCAGATTATTGCAGAATTTCTAACGATAAAGATGCTGACTATCACAAAAAGAACCATTGGACCTAAATATAGTGAACGTTCTTATCTATTCCTTTCAGTCATTCTTTTGTCCTAGGAGCAGTCGTTGGTGTGCTCAAGTTCACTTTTCGCTTTCTTTGCAACTTAGCACTGAAAACATAACACCATTTTCATTGAGCCGATCAATCAATGATGTTCCAGTGAAAGCTGCAGCAGGAGTAAGTACACCTCCACTAAAAAAGAAAAATGAACACAGTGTAAATCAATTGAAGCTGTTGTCCTCGAGATAAATCGTAATTTTTCAGTCAAAATACACTATATAGACACCTGTTTGGCAAAGTCTCTTCCAGGATCACCATCGCAGCCTGTACCATGCAGATAGGAGTGGCAACATAACCCGCCTCTGACGAGATAAAAAAACAGGCATGTTACAGCATACAACACATTGCACCGTGAACATGCCCTGAACTTTAGTTACTCTGATTGTTTAAATAGTTCTATATTGCTCGCAATAACGACCTGTTAATGGCCTTATTGCAAGAACTGGGGCAAACTTGAAATACATAGCCCTGCGTATCTCTTTTTTCCTCTTGAAATTTGTCCTTTTCAGTTACGAGGCTGTAACTAAATTATTTTGGTAATTGAAAGACCTAGATGTGTGTTCTAGGTGCGTGAACCAACCTCTTTAAGCTCAAGCAGAGTATATGGTTGTTGAAAAAAAAAAAAAAAAACAAAAGAAAAAAAAAAACAACAATTCGGTCTCACCTGGTCCTGTGACTTTGGTTACTATCTGACAATCGGGTTTAGCTGGGACATCCCTGTGTAGTTAACATTTCTGCATTAGTGATATCACTGTTCCCAACGTTACCTAATCAAAACATTTCAATCATCGCCTTCAGTTACAATGCGAAACTGTACACACTGTTTTGAAATTTCGTCAGAGAACTGTAAAACGCACGAGTCAGCTTGATGGAAGTTCATTTTTGTACAACAACACCAAAGCAATGAAACCAGCCCTGCTAAAAAAACACTCGCCATCAATCGAATTTTTATAATTTTATGCAAAGTTAAGCCTTCTTTAATGTTTTCAGTTCGAGAAATTTTCCGGGGAAATTACGAAAATCGATGAAAAATGCCCCCTGTCTCAGGCAATCAGCATTTAGCAATTTTTTCCTCATAAAATATATAAAATATAAACGACAAAAACAACTACAAAAAAGTAGGTAGACTTCCGAGTTACCCCGACTGCACAGCCTTTTTACTGTACCCAGCTCCCTTCATAACGAAAGAAAACGAAGTTTCTGCCATCTGCAAATAATGAAGAGGTTTACGTTTCATTTATAATATGATAAGACAATCAATAAAATAGATTGTATTTCAGACAGAAGAATCCAGCATTCCAACAGATCTCTTTTAGGGCTTTCTCCCAGGCATTCTGTAACCATTTTCACTGCATTACCCCAGTAGGGTAGGACCAGAACGGAACATATGCGAACCATGTGAGTAGTCCACCCAATAAATCCCACCCACCCCACCCCAGGGGAGGACATCCATCACACAGTAATCTCGTGTGTGCGGGAAATTAACGTCTCCTACCCCTAACTCTATAGGAGACGGGACCTCCATTTATTCGTCCCTATCCGAGAAGACTAGAATATCTAACCATTTCTTGATGTTATAGAAAGGTGGCATATTCTTCTCAATTATTTTAAGACCTTGAGTGTTGGTCCGGCCAGGGCTCGAACCCTCGACCTCCCGCACAGCAGTCCAGCGCTCTATGTATTGAGCTAACCGGAAGGCGGTTCTTCACGAGATTCCACATTTATCATATGCAGCAAGCCTACACGAATCGTCTACCCTGGCTAGCACATGTTTGTCACACAAATGATAGGTTTGAGTGTAGTAAAGCCAAAGTAATCAGAGCGGCCAATCAGAAGAAAGGAAAACATACTGAGAAGCAAAGAGAACTCAAAGCGCGCGAAAACGCGGGCGACCAAGCTGCGATTGGTCTTAGTTTGCATCTGATTGGTTGAGAGAGTGGTGCAAGTTTTGTGAACCAACCACAGAGCAAAGTAAAGTAAAACCAAAGAAACCCCGGATCACTCTCATCACTCAAATGAAAGTTGCTCCACAGAACAACGAAACAACTAGTGTACGGAAAATTAACTCGAGGTTCTGAGCCAACAGTTAGTTGACCGAAGCTAGGTCTCAAATACACTCGTGAGAAGGCCTTGAAGTGTGGACATGTTCAATTCTCGATAGATGACAATCTGCTGTGGATAACAAACAGGAATGAAGAGATTTACAAAAATTGTACTTCCTCAGTATGACAGTCAAAGTGTAAGGCAGTCTAATATACGACGGAATATGAAGCGTAAAAAAAATTAAGAGAGACGTTAGAGTGTATTATACCCGTTTTCGGCTGCCACGTATATTATTAAACACCTCACCTGTTCTCTGGTTGGTCCTTCATGCGAGAAAAAGCCACACGAGAAGAACTTAGGGTGCTGAGAAAAGACAAGTACAAGACAATGTTACCTGAAAGAACTTAGAAAACATAAAACTACAATGTAGTTGCATAGGTATTAAATGCCTTTTACTTAGAATTTCCCCTCAAAATTTAACGTGGTCAGGCCTTTCTCTTTTTGTCAGTTTCATTGTTTCCTTACGATAAATCATTTTATTTTTATTTATTTATTACAATTTAATGGCTCAGTTAAAACAAAGTTATAAAGTACAAGCGAAAAGAAAAGAAACGCCATATGGATAATCCGTAAAGGAGTCCAGGACTCCATATGAAAATAGATCACCAAAGTTAAATAGGCTAAAAATATATTACTGTGTTTTAAACTAGAAATAATTATTATACAAATTCCACGGGATATATTAATTAGATATATTATCCACTAAATACTTCTTAGCACATGCCTTAAAACTATTTACACTTGCTGCTCTACGAGTATCAAAGGGCAAAAGATTCCAGGAATCAACTATCATAAGAAAAAAACTATATTTGAGAGGATTTGTTCTTGAGTATTTCTTCTTTAAAGATAAATTGTCATATTTCCTAACTGAATAATGGTCAGCATCCGAATAAAAATCAACATAAGAGTCAATATTCATGTAAATAATTCCGTTGAGGGCTTTATATAAAAATGTAACGTCAGCTAAAATCTCCTTTTTTCTAATGACATCAAATTTAACTTCTTCAGACGAGCCTCATAATTGTCCTCAGTCTTTAATATGAATTTGGTTGCTCTTTTTTGTACTTTTTCAAGCTTTTCTGTGTTCTTTTTGGTGTAGGGTGACCATACCACAGAGCAGTATTCAACATTCGATCGTACCAATGCGCAGTAGAGACTTTTCAGTGTGTTTGAGTCGTCCAGTCCTCTGTATGTTCTTTTGATTAGCCCTAGCATTCTGTTTGCTTTAGACACAATAATATCAATGTGCGAATTCCAATTCAAGTGTTCAGTAGTTGTTACCCCCAAGTCTTTGAATTCTTTAACTTCTTCCAAGATGGAATTATCCAAGGAAAAATCAGAGACATAAGGTTGTTTTCTCTTTGTTATTCTCATGATTTTACACTTTTTGACACGAAAGTCCATAGAATAGCGAATACCCCACTGATAAAGATTAACTAGGTCCTGTTGAAATAAACATAGATCGCTAGCACCATCGATGATTCTTGAACACTTGCAGTCGTCAGCGTATATCGCTATAGCATTTCCAGGGAGAACTGCGTCGGGCAAGTCACTTAGAAATATTACGAAGAATAACGGCCCCAATATGGAGCCTTGTGGGACTCCAGAAGTAACCTCTGACCAGGTGGAGCACATCACTGTGCTTTTTTAATTTTACAAATATCAGATTTATGCTAGAAGCGAATTCAACAAGGCTTACCTTTTCCAGCAATTGACGTCCTTTCTTGAACTGACACAAGATGTAAAAGAAGAAACCAAAGAACAGGAAAAGCAGAATGACCATAAGAGATGGCTGAGACACATAAGCGCCATATTGGACTGGCTTCTTATCTCGCACTTTAACGTTGTGTCGCTGTGTTCTCCTAACCACAGATGGATCAGCTCCGAGGAAAGGAATGCACCACTTTTGTACCTCATCACTGTACGAAATGAAACTCCTAGTGGTAATTAATATAAAGGTCCAACATTAAGGTTAATTATGTGACCAACACAATCACTGACTTACATGTAAATGTAACATGCTGAAGCCCTTTTTTTCTGTTTCTTTCTCCTAGCAAAGTATCGAAGGGAAGTTTTCAATTCATTCCAATCCACTGACTGGCACATGAATTCCAGTTCTGAATATGATTCCCTTGCCAATTTGTCTGGTTCTCTTTTCTACTAACTTGTTATCATCACATTTACTGTTATTATCATCATTATAGTTATAGCCACCATCACTTTGTTTTTGAATAGACAGGGGACAGAGCTTATCAGATTTAGTTGCTGGGTTTTAGAGGAAACAGTTTTAATGGTGTGGTTCTAGAGGAATTTATGGTTGAAGTGATGTCAACTTCAATCCCCCCCCCAAAAAAATAGCTGAAAATTGTACCAGTACATGCGAACCACTTAGTACATAGCTGTCACTTTAAGGGAGAGAGAGATTTGGCATGAGCCTTAGTTTGCTAAATTACCCCACTCCACCCACCCCTCCTCACTGCTCCCCCCAGCCTCAACCTCTCCTCTCCCCCCACCCCAACCTCTACCCTCCCCCCACCCAAACCTCAACCTCTCCCCTCCCCCCACCCAAACCTCAACCTCTCCCCTCCCCCCACCCCAACCTCATACCCATAAGTAATACCCATAAGTAAAATTACAAAAGTTACAAACCGCCTGGCTAGTTTAGGTCCAAACTTTGGCATTGGTGTTGGAAACAATTCTTTTCGCAGCTTTTTCAGATTTCCTTCCCTGTCACTTGCTATGCCATAAATGATCGACTGGTATGTCCCATAATGCCCCTTTGATCCCTGAAAATTCAAAAACATGCAAAATCAGATTTAACAAGAAAATGCTACACGCACCTTCTATGACATGAAAAGATAGCTTGTTGTACAGCTTACATTGTGTACTATCAGTGTGCACTTCAGACCAGTTTACTTACAGTCTTTGATGTGTAAAGCTAGTAACCAAAATGTTATCAAATGCCTTCCAATTACCTTAGGACCAGAATGCAGAGTCAAGAAGCTCTCCAAATGGCACAGTTCACCTAAAAGATATAACATTAAAGCATATTGACAAAAAGTAAAGACAGTATTCCAGACTAACTCCATAAATAAAATTAATAAGTAAGGGGTAAGTTTCTAAAGAAACTGAGGTGTGGTATTGGTGGAGGGCATTACAAGATAATTTATCAACTGAGTTGATAAATTAATGTAAATTGGCTTCTGCTCTGTTAAGAGTTTTTAGAGCTGATGTTTTGAGCTTTAACCATTTGCCTTTTACTCTGACCTCCCTCCCAAGAGACTTGTGGAATGTTTGTGAGACAGTGCATTAATGAACCTTGCTTTAATTTTGTGGTCTTCTTTTACAGCCACTGTGTCTTTCACCCCTCTATAGGATATGGAATACAGCCATTTTACTAAAATCTAAAGTATACTGTATAACATCTGCATAACTGTTCAGCACCTGGAAAACTTTCTTGGGTAAAAACCACGCCCATGTCAGCTGGGATGCTATCAAATCCACAAGTACCCACAACATGAACCCCTGCACAAACAGCTTTGTCATGGTACTTGTGCTGCATTGTTTCCAGGAACTAAGAAAAGAAATGCACAAAAAAAAAAAACAAAAAAAAAAATATATAGCACAAATGAACAACTAGGCTGACAACTTTTTGTACAGAAAAATGTGTGTTTAAGTTACTCTTTGAATTATGATATGCTGTACTAGCAGATAAAGCGACTTAGTGGCTGTAGACTTCCAAACAAATAAAATACACATGAAGTTGTGTTTTATCCCATTCATCATCAAGATCTCAATAATGCATTGTAGTTCATTCTTTAGTGTCTTCCATAGAAATTTTCTGTTAGGATGTTAGTTTGGAGAATTTGGTATGAGATCAACTACTAATCCCCTAATAATTGATTATTTTCATCACTCAGGAGTCCAAAAAGTAATTTCTTTTAAGTTTACAAAATTAATACAATTCCTAATAGAAACAGTAAGACAAAAAGATAATTACTAACTACAGTAACTTTTAGGATAGGAGGATAGAATAACTATTTTTATACATGGTTTTTCCATCAGTTGATTTAGTTAATTTCTATACTAGAAACCTATCTATCTAACAACAATAATTTGGTAATAACAATTCAAATAAAAGATATAAATAAAAAATTCTGCTTTTCATGGAGGCCATGTCTAAAAATTACTTACATTAAGATCTTACTTTAAACTGTGGCGATTTAATTTAGATTTGAAATCGGTCAGCGAAGACGCTTGTCTTAGGTCTATAGGTAAGTTGTTCCACAATTGAGCTCCACTGTACAAAACACTTCTCTTGAGATAGTCAGTTTGAGGTTGTGGAAGAACTAATTTGTTGTTGGTATTCCTTAAATGATAAGCACTTACACTGTCATGATATACAAATCTTGATCTCAGCGGATAATCAGGTGTCATACCATGTAATGTTTTATACATTAGGATAGATTTCTGTTCCAATCTTTGATAGTAGAGTCTTTGCCACCCCAGCGCCCAGAACAAATCATCCAAATTACTATCATAGCTCGCTGACATTAAGATGCAAGCTGCCCGATTTTGCAGCCTTTGCAGTTTTTTAGGCAGGCGTTTGTTACAGTTTCCCCACACTACATTGCTATAATCAAAATGTGGTTGAATAAGGCTATTATAAACTTTAATAATTAAAAAATTAAATGGAGTGAGATGCCGAATTTGTTTAATCACACCAAGGGCACAAGCTGTCTTCTTAGAGATGTTTTCAATATGACACTCACAATTTGTATTTTGATCGACATAAACTCCAAGGGATTTAGCGGAGTTACTTGTTTGATTGTATTTTCGTTACTTGTAATAAGAGAGGGACTTTCCGTAAATTGTTGCAATAAACATGAACTCAGTTTTTGTCATATTCAGGGTAACTTGTAACTTCTTAGGGCTGAGAAATTTATTGTACAGAGTAGATCTCAATAATTAAAGGGAAAAAAGAATGTTGAAAATTAATAAGAATTGAGCTCTAATTCACCATAAACTGTTTAATTCTATACCTCTGGTTCTCCACTGATGTCCAAATGATGACACCCATTTTCTACTGCTGCTTTCACTACTGGTTCCCCATAAAACCGGTACTGTGAAACAAAACAGTAAAATAAAAAAATTCTTTTTTTAAGTAATTCAGCTCACTGGATTATACATTCTCTTCAAATTTGATTGGCTACTTATATGCCAATTTACCTAATTGGGCTAGACTGAGTCAGACATATTTTGAAGTTTCAACTAGATTTAAGATTATCTGAGAATCATGGACTGAACCACTAACAGTGTGAAAGAAAGACAAAATCCTCTTACCGGACCAACGCAGTTCAGAACAATCTTTGCTGAAGAACACATTGTACTGAGGGAAGCTTCATCACTACAGTTAGCAACCATAACACCAACATCCCCCACATACTGACCTACACATGAACACAAACATACAATGATGACAGAGGATGAACAATATTTCCTCCATATATATATTATATATATAATTATATATATGGAGGAATATATATTATATATATATATATATATTTCAATTTGACAGAGTGCTGAGAAATGAAAGATCAGTACTCCTCAAGAAAAATGTCAGGTCCAACAAAAAAGTATTTCCGTTAGTCCTCGACTACAATCCTATCCTCCCTGATATTCAGAGGGTTATCCAAAAGTATGCTCATCTCTTAAGATCGTCACCTGAGTTATTGGAAATTTTCTCATCAAAATCGATTTTTCCAGCATATCGCCGTACCAAAAACCTCGAAGACATTTTGGCGCCTTCTAGATTTTGTATGAGCGGGAAAGTTAGTGAGGCAGAGAAGGAAATGGGAGGTTGTTTTAAATGCTCCTCTAGATGCAGCCTTTGTAAGAATTTTTTAATTCAAGATTCCAAATTTAGGAGTTTTTCCACAGGCCGAACCTATAAGATTTGCCAAAACATGTCTTGCTCTTCCAGAAATGTTGTTTACTTGGCCTCGTGCAAGAAATGCAATTTATAATACGTGGGTTCTACTTCCACTGAATTCAAAGTGCGTTTTCGCAATCACAAGTCATCTATGCGAACAAACAAAAAAACGTGCGAGCTTGCAGTCCACTTCAATTGTACCAAACACGAAATTTCTGAAATCAATTTTATTGTCATTGAGAAAATTATCAGCCAAGGGGATGCAGCTTATATTGATAGATTATTACTTACGAGAGAGGCCTACTGGACCGCACAACTATGTACACTCAGTCCCCACGGACTTAACAAAAGACGCGAATTCAGATCCAAAACTCGCGTCCGCTATAATACTTAATTAGGGCATCATTTACACAATGTAATTGAGTTCTTCGCAACCATTCGTGGTTATTTCGCCTATTGCACATTCTTGCCTTTTACTCATTATTATATCCTATTATTTAGGTTTGGAATGCATTATGCAATACTATTTTTATTTCTTACGTTTAGTATAAATTCAGGTCATTCTGTAAACCTACTAGGATTTTTAGTTTTTAATTTCTATGTAAATACGTTCCACCTGAAGAAGGCCGAAGGCCGAAACGTCGCCACATTAAAGCTGGAACAGTTAGAAGTTTGCTTCATGTTTCATCGTTTTACACTTACTTATATATAATTATATATATATATATATGAACAAAGTAAAAAGCATATAAACACAAATAAACTAAGTACTAAGTAAGTATTATATTAAGTAGGTATTATCAGAATAATAAAAAAATACATAATTATTGAACAAATGATGAAACATTTGTTACCATGCACTATACAATACTTATAATATTACTTGCAGATTGGGTAATTAATTGTCAAGGTTTAAATCAATTGAAATAAAACATCTCCCCTTACAGGGGAACTGAAGACTAAAATTTAATCATTTTTAAATTGCAGCTTATAGCTCAAATATCAATGTTCAAACGTTTTTTCAGTCTTTGGGCCCAACTTCACCTCGAAAAAATAGTTTTATGGTGCATTTTGCCCTTGTAGTATGGCTGCTCAGAAAAGCGCTATTGGCAGTTATTTTAGCTCGCTATTATGTCACTGGTGATGAAGAAAAATAATAATCCCCTACTCTTCCTTCAGAACTTTGTTATGGTTATGGAGTTATCAAAAGTTGCATGGCTTGTAATGGGAATCAAACTCGAAAATTAAATAAATATGATATGAGGCCTTCTCAAGTTAGTTCCCCACCATTAACGTTGCTGTATTCAACTGCTACTGACCATTTTTGAGCCTACAGTATTACAGCTACAACAGCAGAAAAAAGGCGAATTCAAATCAAATTTTCTCGTAAAAAAACAAGAAGTAAATGAATTTAACCAACAAGACTTAATCTTACTCTTCTAAAGCTCACTAGAAATGAATGCAAAAAAAAAAAGTTTACTAGGCTTCAGTTCCCCTTTCAGTTAAACAGAGAGGATCACAACCTTTTAAGGTGTAAATATGGTATGGGGCTTTTATGTTTTCTATCTTTCCAAATTTAACATCCTCTTACACTTCTTCATGATTCTTGAAGAGGTTAAGATCCCAGGGAAAGAGTACCATACAACCCCATACATTAATTATGCATTCAATTTCATTAATTATGTATGCACCCAATTGTTTTTAAGACAATGACTTATTCCCATGGGTTTAGCATGTATACATTACTAATAAGTACTTACTGCTTCAATAAAAGAGAAACAGATTGAAAGTGGCTCTTTCGTCTCCATTCCCTTCTCACGTTCTTCTCCCTTCTCCTCTTTGTTCCCAATTCCCTTCTCCCCTTTGTTCCCAATAACTTCTCCTCGGTTTTTTTTCTTTTCTTTCCTTTTTACCTTCTTGGCAGTTCTGCTGAGCCTTGAACCATCGCTCCTCAGATAACGCGTTATAATCAGACCATTATCAAACCATAGCCTTACCACTATGCTACGCAAACCAGTTAGGAGTTCCTCTCCAAAAGCTACTTTTTCTTTTATCTTTGAGTAAAAAAATTTTCATAACAATATGTGCATTGATATAATGCACCAAAGGTCCCCTTTGCACTAAAGGATGCATTTCTTCTTCTCTACAATTGGCCAAATACCACATAGAAAACAAAATTTATTCATACCTCTTTCTAATAACATCAACGAAAGAAGAGGATAGAAAGAAGGAGAACAACAACTCGGAGATGGAGAGACTGAATTCTATTCGACTTTTTCGAATATTATTGGATCACGAGCGGTGCATACAGTGGTGTAATGATCACAACCTCCTTGCGACGTCGGTAAAATGTCCTTGAGCTGGGTGCAGCAATGAACTTAGCTGGATGCGACGTGCTTCATCGCGAGACAGGTATGAGTGGCGATGTTTAAAAAAGGGTTACGATGGAATGGCTTCAATGCGCCGGAATTCACCGGTGCGCCCACACAGGGCATCGAAAATACATGGTAGGGAATCAAGCGGGGTTTGCCCTAAACAGGAACATCCAAAGGACTTTTCGATGGCTACCTACAAGAATATATGTGGCGTCAGCACTACGGAAACGATCCCTTTGGAAGCATTATCGAACATATCGCCCAACTTTATGAAGTCCAGAAAGACCAGATACAAAGGTTTCTTTGCATCGCTGTATGCACCGGCCTTCACGAGCAATTTTCATCACTAGGGCACGAAAGGATAATGAAAGAATCAACCAAAACCACAAGAACAGGTAAGACACAACATTTATTTAAACTTTGCACTCACAAACTTCAAAGCCTGACCTTAGACTTAACGTTATTTTCCCGCCAATTTTACGCTTTCAAAGCGAAACTGAACATTAAATTATATTTCAAAATTAAAAACCTCTGGAAAAGGCCTTAAATTTCTCGTTTTGCAAAGCCAAAATGCACCGAATCTACCCTGTTTCAAAAAAGACTTAGAAAAAAAATCCAAATTTTGAAAACAATGACTACTAGTCTCTGCGGAGTTCTATTGTTATCGCTATTGTTTTCATTGAACAAAGACTGAATGCATAATTAATGTATGGGGTTATATGGTACTCTTGCCGATCCCAGTCTCTGCTAATTTAAAGGAAATGTGTTTCACTCTATTTAATTTTAATTACATGACTGTTAATAACACAAAAAAGCTTGTGATTGTCAGATGAGCAACACATCCACAGGCACGCAGAAACTACAGTGGAATGGTCAACTCTGAAGGTCAAGTCCAATGGACTTTGCAGCAAATGCATGTGAGTACACATGAGCAACTACCCGCGTATATGTGTGGTAAGCAAGAAAGAAAGGAAGAAAAAAAAAAAAAACACGATATCACAAGTAATTTATAAAGTCAGTCATTTTTAAAAAACCTAAAACAGAGGGGAGAAAAAATAAAAATATCACCCGGTCCAAACTCCACTGGGCAGGTCCAAAAGTTGTCCATTACATTGTATTGCAAAAAAAAACAAAGTTCAAGACAAAGTGTTTGCCAACCCACCAGAACTGAGTAAAAGTCTTAAAAACCTCAAATGATAACAAGATGGTTTCACGAAAAAAAACTTTACAGAACTGTGAAACCGATAAGGTAACGGTAACCATGTTAATATTATGCTACCCCACCCGAAAAATAACACCCTGTGGGGATGTTACGCACATGCACAATTTGTACCTACCTAGTTCGCTAGCTGTCTCCTGCAAAACCTTCTCCAGTTTGTCCTTACTGCGACCAGCAACAGCCCACTTAAACTTTCCCTTGCAGTTCTTTGCTACCTCTCTTACCACAAATTGACCGGTGAATCCACTAGCACCGAAAACAACGATAGCGAATTCCTTATCACTGGTCGCCATGATGATTTGGGACCTTCTCTTCTTTACTTGTTCCAAAATTTGACTAAGGAGATTGGGTATGAATGACTAAGGCTTTATTGCTATGAATCATGGGATATTACTTTCAACATGGCGGCTTAAGGGCTTTCATTGTAAGACATCTAATTAAATTTTGGAGATCATTAACTTTTGTCCAGTGAGGGAAAATTTAACGAGTTTATTTGACACTGTAAAACCATGGGAAAGAAGCACAAGAGTAAAAAACATCATAAGAAAGGCACTGATGCCAGTGAAGGTAAGTCATGTTTTGAATAAAATCTCGAAATTCGAGATTTTATTCAGGTGATCACGGTCACTAAACATGCTATACAAAATGCGTAAAACTAAATCCGCGTCTTCACTTTTTCAGAGAAACCCGATAGGTCAGAGAAAGCTGAGAAAGGAGAAAAGCCGATCAAACTTGTTCTTAAAGTTGGGAGTAACCAAGAAAAAGTTGCTGCCAAGCAAGAGTCGCCAAGTTTAGCAAGCAGGACCTCGCTAAATCCAGACAAAATGAAATCTAAAGAACACTCCTCCAAAAAGAAAAAGAAAAAGAGATCGTCTTCAAGAGAAAGAAAGAAACCCAAGATGGACCATGCTTCTAGCGTAAGGATTCAAGCCCTTGTGTTACAACATCCTTAGAGAGAGCACGCATGTTTAATTGCATTTGTGTTCTGTTGTGTCTAAACGAAGTAATGATTACCAAGTCCAAACGCGAGAAGAAGGCATCCTAGGGCTGGAAATGATTTCAAATGTGTTTTTCACAGAGGCTTTCAGTAAACACCCAGAAATAGCATACTCCAGTTTTAAAATCCAGTTGATTTCTTTCTTTTTTGCCTACAATCCATTCCATATGAATCAACTTACGATGTTGTTGTTATTTAATCTGATTAACTGAAATTTGTTATCTGTTGGTGACAATACTAAAACCAGTTTTTTTTTTAAATAAGTTTAAATTTACCTTCCTTGTAGTTTTTGTAGTTTTTGAACTTTTATTCAGGATCTAGTAAATTGCAGTTTTCCAAAAATCTTCTGAAAAATCTTCTGTTATCTGTGCAGGCTTGTGCTTCACCCTCATCTGTTGGTGGCCATGAAAGATCAAAGAAGAAAAGAGACAGACTTGAGATGGAAGCAGAAAGTAGCAGTGTCATTGAAGCAGAAAGACCAATCAAGAAAATCTATATTAAACCAATTGAACCTCCAGTCAGGTAACAAACATTTTGTTGAATAGCTCAATGATTCTTCCTGGGTGAAAAAATAGAAACTCTTTTCTTGAGTTATTTGTATTTTGGTCCTTATTTTACTTATTAATTTGTCTGATTTGTATTAGGAACATTCCAGAGGCTATAAAAGTCAGTGGTAAGTCAGATTGTTTTGGAGTATTTATTTAGACATCTTCTGATTACCTATGAGGTTAATTCAACATCCATATACCTGTTTAACAAAAATGATTTGGAGAGATTTATGTTTTACTTAGAATTGCATCATTGAAGTCAATCTCGCATTCTGATTGGTTAGCGAAGCAAGGTATTTAGCGTGGAATTGCGAGTTGAAAACGAGGCTAAGTGAAATTGTTTCGCATCTACGTAAGCATAACAACTATTGTTACAAAGTTTGGTTTCTAAGTCAGTTTAAAATGTTTTCAAAACCATTGTCATCTTTTAAAGAGCCAAAAACAAAGAAAACAAAGAAAACGTTAGCGATGTTAAACTTTCAGTGCTTTCACTTGCACACTTCATTTCTTTCCATTTTGCCACAAAAGAGGTAAAAGGTGTAAACTATTTTGCTTCTCGAGCAAATTCAGTGGAAATTTGAAAAAAAAAATGTTAATACTAAACGGCTTGTAAATTCAGTGAAATACCACCATTATCCTTAAATAGTGTAAAGCTTGCTTAAAAAGTTTGAAAACGAATGTAAAAACAAGGTTCAAATAAGGAAAAAGGAGTCAAGGGTTCTAACGTGCACGACTGACCTTGCTTCCTATTCGCTAACGCAATGACAGTTCTGACAGTTGACTTCAAAATGGCTTTCTAGAGCGTGCGCTCAGGATGAAAACAAACAATATTATTGCTGTTTTCTTGTTTTCCAATTTTTATTCAGTGATGCGATTCAAGGAAAATTCATCACCTGATTCGTGAGTTCCGCGTTAAATTGCACTTGAAAACTGATATCGCACTCATCGCTTCGCGATTCATGCGATATCGGTTTTTGCGTGCAATTTAACGTGGAATTCCCTCGTCAGGTAATGAATTTGCCTATAGAATTACTGGTAGTAATACCATAATTACTTAACTCTACTTTCAAAGGGCAGTCATAAAGATCATGGATCAATTCATTTAAATGTGAACTCTTCAGTCACTGCTGCTTTATCTAAGGGAATCCATGTTTAGGCTGACTGATGTCACTTTGAATGGAGCCAGTAGCCTTTTAGGATCACTTGAGGCTGGAAGGATTTTAAGAATTTTAAATACATTAGTTACAGTACTCTAAGATGCATAAATTATGTGATCATTATTTGAGGAAATTGGGTTCACACTGCAGGGCTTGACACTAATGCTAGCCCAGGAGCCACAGACTAGTGGTTTTTTATTTCTACCAGCCAGTTTGGCTTGTAAGCAAACTGAAAGTGTCGTAACATCTAAGATGTCACTAGACACTTCGCTATAGTAAGTTGAAAAGTTAATGTCGAGCCCTGTACTGGCAATATACAATTTGGACAGCAACTTTGCTATACTTTATCTTTGCAGGAGTGCAGATTTTATACCTGCAACATCAGCTATAATCATTATGATAATATTGCATGCTTGAATTGAAGATCAAATAACCAGTGGAATCATTGATAGATTTAAGTGGAGGGGGGGAGGGTGGGTGTTAAATTTTGACCTAGTTTGATTGTATCAGGAAAGTAATGTGAGGTTTGTACAATTGTATCCAGAATTCTGTTAACTTTTTCTAAAATTTCATTTTAAAGGTCATGTACGAGAACCAGAGATCTCACCATTGCAGCTATGTTTGGAAAATGTACATCGTACTCTTCAGAGGTTAGCCAATGTTTAGTTGTTGACTCTCTGATAATGAACTATTGAGGTGCAAGTATAGGTGTGTTAAGACAGACAAAGGAGCATTCAATAGAGCATTAAATGGGTTTTTAATGGTCAAAACACTATATCCATCCTGTAAATTAATGTTACAACATGTAGAGCCTAATCAACTGTGGCCCTTTTCACCTTGGTAAAAATCAAACATTAAGCAGATGCTTATGTACACTTAATTGTGTTGTATGTGCAGGTTAAATTGGCAAAATGTAATTGTTACAAATACTCTTTTTGTTAAAATCATTCGTGAATAGAATGACCTGCCCGCCAATGTCATTGAGATAGGTAACTTTAACATGTTTCAAAACAGCTCTTAAATTATACATGTGAATTTCTTAGGTTTTTATCCATCTTAGATTTTATTATAAGCATACATTTTTAAATTTTATTTCTTTGGAAGTTTATTTACATAGGGTTAACCTCTTAAACTTCCTTTTTAGGGTATTATTATTTTGTGTTGTTTATTCTCTGATACCTTAAATAAAATATGTATGTATGTATGTATGTATGTATGTATGTATGTATGTATGTATGTATGATGTATGTATGTATGATGTATGTATGTATGTATGATGTATGTGTGTATGTATGGTACTTTGTCTCACATGGATAGCTACTTGTTGTTTATCGTAGAAAACTCCAAGTACAGTGAAGGGTTTTTAGATCCAAGTTGTGAGGGATTTTAGGTACATGGAAATGCCTAAAAATCGTAATGAACAAGTATGTTTATAAAAATTACTCTTTTGTTCTTACAGAAAGGATACCCAGGGATTCTTTGCCTACCCTGTGAATGACACCATAGCACCAGGTTATTCCAACATCATCACACACCCAATGGACTTCAGCTCCATGAAATACAAGATTGATTCCAATGATTATTATTCCATCGAGCAGTTTAGGGTGAGGAAATAAAAAAGCTAGAAAAATTGACTCCTCTCAATTTGTCATTTTTGCAGACATATTTGGTATTTTTGATACATCATGCAGTAGAGATAAAGAATCTAATCCTACCTATGCGTCAGCCAACGCATTGGCCAACATGTTGGCCAATGTGACACACTTCTGATGCACTACTTAGACGCCACTGACACATCAGCCAAGGCACTACTGAAGTGTTGGTAAGATCAACCAACACATGGGCCTACATGTCGGCTGAAACGTAAGAAAAGAGATCTGAATTTCAGCTATTTTGAAAAAGAAACACTAGCACTCAAGTCCTTGTGATGGACTGGTGTCCCACGCAGGAGGGAGTAGTAATGCTAATGCTATGGAATACAGTCTTTACTTTGTTTCTCTTCAGGATGATTTCTACTTGATGTGTAACAATGCAATGGTTTACAATGCACCAGAGACAATATACTACAAAGCAGCCAAAAAGCTACTTCAAACAGGAGTAAAACTTTTATCACCAGTAAGTTTGAACTTTATGGAATTTTTTCTTTATGTTTATTCATGAGATAATGTTCATTGACTATGTCTGCACTGATTCACTTGTTCGTCTATCAGTTTATCTGTTCATGTAATCATGTTTTCTTATTTTTTGTTCAAGATTTCATCCTAGTATTCCCTCAGTTTTGTTCTTTACTTTGTTTTGTGGTTTCTAGCAATTTTCTTTTGCTCATTCATATGTACATTGTATTCATTCAAGAGAACCCTTATTTTTTTTTTACTTCCGTGTGATATAAATATGCTTGATCAGCAAATACCGACACTGCATGATTATGCATTTTTATTTTGAAAAGGAAAGCTAAAGTTAAGCTTTCTTTGCAGCAATCAGAATTGATGTTAGAATCAACTTTTAAAATAAGAATTCCAGTAATGTGAAACAATGAAACTCTTCCCTTATAAATAAGTTCATTACATTAGGGCCTGTTCATGATTTCTGTGTCATTTGCTAATTAACAGGAGAAAGTGAGGAATATGTATCGCAGCATTGGGTTTCCTGTAACAGATTATGAAGGTAATGAATCTGATGGACGTGGTTCTGATGAACCAATTGATGTTGACACAATAGACACAGAGGAAAACCATGTACCACAGTCAACTAAAAGGACTAAGCCAAGGTAACACACACACTCGTATATATATATGAGGTCAAGATTTCCCTCGTATACAGAATATATATATATAAGCGAAATAGGCAACGTAGGATCCAGGACAGTGCTCGACAATGAAGGAGCGATTACAGTAGCAAATGGACTACTCAAGTTACGCACATATGGATTTTAATACAGCCTGTTTCGTAGACTAACAAAAGTTGATCCACTCATCAGTCAAACTCCATACACACTGTGTAGTCCATTTGCTACTATATATATATATATATATATATTTTTTTTTTTCATGTTTATATCCTTCCAGTTAGTTTCTGAGACTCCCTACTGAAGAAGGGAGGTGGATCACCCTGTTTGTCTGTGGGTCTGTCTGTCAGTCTGTCAGTCTCCAGATCTGTCAATCTGTTTGGGGGTCTGTCTGTAGATGTCTGTCTGTCTGTTAGTTTGTTGTATTGTCTGTCTGTCTGTCTGTCCGTCTTTCAAGCATAAGGGAATTTACAAGCATAAGGGTATTTACACATCTCTCCTTTTTTGAAAGGGGTTATGGCATATTTGACTCTCTTGTTTTATCCAGGAGTGATCCAAAGCACACCTCTGCGAGTAGGAAAATTCTGGCCCAGGTTCAGGAAGCATCAAAACGTATGGCAGCTGAGTTGGAGGCAAAACACGCCAATAGTAAGGTACTGTATGCTTAACAGACGATGTGCTGGCCCTTGTAACCAGTCCTCGCCAGAAGAAGGAGGGTGATAACTCTTCACAACATACATACTTTATTTAAGGTATCAAAGAATAACACAAATTATACCCTAAAAAGGAAGTTTAAGAGGTTAGCCCTATGTAAATAAACTTCCAAAGAAATAAAGCTTAAAAATATATGCTTATAATAAAATCTAAGATGGATAAAAACCTAAGAAATGCGCAGTATAATTAATTTTAGGAGCTGTTTTGAAACGTGTTAAGGTACCTATCTCAACGACATTGGCGGGCAGGTCATTCCATTCACGAATGATTTTAATAAAAAAAAGAGTATTTATAACAACTACATTACTGTTCGTGTTCCCAACAGCTGGATGATAAAAATCCCCATTTCTACAAATCCGTAGCCCCCTTGTCTATGAATTAGCTACAAGTAAATATCGCTTCCAAAGTCTAAAATCTTCGCACGAACTTTTGCTCGAACTTTCGAGGAACCTTCCCGAGAACAAGGAACGAAATTTCTTTAGCATGACTTTTGCACAACACTGTTGTATTGACTATCTCCCATGTGACTGTTTCTTTATTGTTATACTGTTGGTTTAATCTTTTCTTTACTTTTAAGCATTTGTTTTTTCCGTTTTACAGGTCGGTTTTCTACGGCGAGACAAAGATGGAACTACGACTTTAGCTGTAGTTAACCCAGTGGACTCTGAAGGTACAGAATCTGATAGCAATTTCAACCATCCTTGAAAACTGAAAACCCATTCTTATGGAAAAAAAAAAATACCCTAAAGCTATCTCTCTCTAACCTATTTTTGGATCTCCCCTTTGCCGTTTCAGTTCCAGAGTATCGTAACGTTAATCTCGGGGCACAACTTGGTAAAGTGGTCAACGGCTCACACACGACTGCTGGCTTCAAGGAAGACAAGAGAAACAAGGCCACACCCGGTACAAATGCGCTATTTCCCCTTTTGGTTCCTATATTTATTTTATCAACCGTTTCTCAAGATCTAAAGATCACTTCTTCACACTGTCTACATTATAGAAGCATTGTTTTATCCCGTGTCTGTCGATAGTCTTGGATACTTCTTTTCTGTTCCAGTTTCATACTTGATGTACGGACCGTATGGCTCTTTCGCCCCCACCTACGACTCTTCGAGAGCCACAATAACAAAAGAACACTCAGACTTGCTGTACAGCACGTATGGTGATGACACTGGCATACATTACGCCAAAAGGTAAGAGGGTGAGCAGATAGCCAAGAAAAAAAAAAAAAACAGAATTAATCAAATTAATTTTTGAGATGTCAGCCGCACTATTTCTCAACCCTGTACACCTTAGCATCAGTGTGCATTTTCTCCATACTGTTCTCTATACATTTTCCTAAGATGCTCACAAGGAGAATTTATATAACAAATTTGTAATTGTTTTTTTCGATGTGCAGTCTTCAAGCGTTTGTAAAAGACGCTTCCTCGTTCTCACATGAAGCTGTGGATAGGCTGCTGGACGTTCTGACGGAAGGAGCACATTCTAAATACGTGAAACATATTGCTGAGGTAAGCCGGCTCAAGGCCTAGGAGCTCTGAGAAAGTTGGTCACTAGGCGCAAAGTCGCTGAGTTGTTATTTGTCCTCGCGTTATACTTTTGACTAATTTATTTCCATTCATTCATTCCTTTTTTTTCCTCAGAAAGAGAAGGCCGAGGAAGAAAGACAGGTTAAAGAGAATCAAAACAGTGAGCAAAAACCGGTGGTTGCAGCTAAATCAAGCGAGGTACATTTAAATGCTCTCACAGTGTTTCCCTTATGTTAACGGCCGAAAATTAAAGAATGAACAAATAGAAAAAATCCTCTCTTGAGATGAGTAGCCGTGAGTCGTAATAGCTTGACTGTATTTATCACCATTTTACGAAGGGTTGTCATGCCGTATTACTGCGTCTAGGGACATACTCTGAAATCTTGTTAACCAACCTACTGAAATAAATCCATTCTTTTAGTTGTCTCGTAGTTAACAATACCATTATGTGCTCTCAATCTTTTTAGATTTTGTGGTTTTTCAACGGTTAAACGTGTGTGTGTTGTTTCTTCTCAGAAGAGCCAAGATGTCAATAAAACAGTCGCTGTTTCCACCGCCGGAACGAGTGTGAATTCTAAGGTATTGTCACTTCATGTACATGTGGTTCACGAAAAACTGGTGCTCACGCGTGTCATGATTTTTGGGGCAACCTGGGCACTGTTTTGTCTGGTTATTCAGTGTTTCATCACTTTGCCTTCCCTTCAACACATAAAATTCATTTCTTTCCATTTCTGCAGCCTACTTCAACAACTTCGACTTCAGACTCTTCGTCTTCTGGTACGCTCATACACATTGGTAGTTTGAACTGTTTATTTCCGGACTACTGATTTTGCGATAGTTTTACATCTGTTGAATGCTTTTTCAATATTCCTTTTTCTTTTTTTTTTTTTTTTCTTTTTTTTAATTTTTTTTTTTTATTACAGGAGATGCGCCCACAATCGATATCCAGTCTCTCCTGAGTCTTGCAGACGAAGGGATTGATGTTTCTTTTCTAAATTCCTCAGGTACATAGAAAATACTATTAATAAAAATCTGATCATCAGTGGCGTCAGGCGAGGAACTTTGTTGTCTTTGTAGCATGGAGTGGCTGATAGAAAAGATTTTTCTCCATTCCCTTCCTTTAGATTTATCAAGCAGCCAGTCATTGAGGTGTGTCTCCATTTATCTTTTAAGTCGTGAATGTGTTTATAATTTTTTCCTCGCCTAACATGTTACTGAATCTTTTTCTTATCAGTGTCATATCTGTTCCTCTAGCTCTTTACTTTTGGACAAATTACACGCCACGGGAAAACTGTTAGATGATCTCCAAGAGGTACAAAGTGCCCGACTCAGTCACAGACCAGATGGCCCCGCGGGAGCCACCCCTGAGGCAGCCGTTACACCCTCCTCAAAAGAAAAGATTCTAGGTAAGAAGATGGGTTCCGTTTTTTCTTTTTTCCCACTAGTTTCAAAAAAATGTATGAAGATGTCGTTTGAAATATCTTTTATTATCAGCAATATCCCTATCAGGTAGCAACAGGTCGTAGCGCTTTGTACTACTCGGCCCAGAATGTTTGTATAATTATTCTCCCAACAGCCTCCCGGTTAGCGCAATGGATAGAGCGCTGGACTATTGTGCGAGAGGTCGAGAGTTTGTATAATTATTCTCCCAATTGCCTCCCGGTTAGCTCAATGGATAGAGCGCTGGACTATTGTGCGGGAAGGTCGAGGGTTCGAGCCCCGGCCGGACCAACACTCAGGGTCTTAAAATAATTGAGAAGAATATACTACCTTTCTATAACATTAAGAAATGATTAGATATTCTAGTCTTCTCGGATAGGGACGAATAAATGGAGGTCCGGTCTCCTGCAGGGTTAGGGGCAGGAGACGTTAATTTCCCACGCACGAGATTACTGTGTGATGGATGTCCTCCCCTGGGGTGGGATGGGTGGGTAACAGGACCCCCGTTGATACCAGTGTTTACTACAATGAAGGGGCTATCCTGTATAAATATAGATGTCTACTACAACAGAGAGAGCTTGAACGAGGTCGGATTGAGCCGCAGAAAGTTCGATCCTTAGACTACCATTCATGCCTTTGACCGTCACTACAAGTTTATTACACAAACGCAGTTTTACTCATCTAGTTTAGTAGAGTGTTGATTCATCCTTCTACCTGTATTTGTTTAGGGAAAACCCGTTTGTGATTTATATATTGTTTTAGATTCTTTACGTTGTAATTGACCAATTTTGTTTATCGTAACTTAGCGGATCATGTGAAGCAGAATCTAAAAGATCTTACCGCACAGGTAAGAACTTTCAAATGAGCAAAATTGTTCCCATGTTTGTCGCTGATGTTGCTGTGATTGTGTAGTTTGTAAGTAGAGGAAAGGAGATGGTCGATCATTATGGGTAGAGTTTTCCTTGACAAGTTACCCCTCGTCGAAAGAAGTGAAAAAAAAAAATCATCCTTTAGACAAGGAGACTTCTATGGGAAAAAAATTTTCAAGGACGAACTTTTCTCGTGCAGATGATCTGGCAGGTGCTTTTATGAAGGCAAATATAAAGCCCTCATAAAGTGGGATTTTGCTCCGGGAAGTCGTCCTTGATTGGTAAACTTGGAAAATGTCTGGCTGATGTATGTAGCAAACAACATTTCCTTCATGAGCCTTTTTTTTTTTTATAATTGTAGCGATTGTTTCAATTAACAGTAAAGTGCTTGAATTGTTTTCTCTATTTTATACTTCTCCCATCTTAACAGGCTTGTCCGGAAGATGTCACCTCGCTTGGAGGTTTACGTGCTGCTATCGGCGTAGGACTGGTACCCAATCTTACGTCAAACCAGCGGCAGAAGTCCGAAGGAATCACTGCGAGCGATAAGAGCGGTCCTGAAACTCTCGCCGGTGAGAGGTTTTGCATTTTTTGATATCGGGTTCGTGCTTAATTGCACACCTTTACCTTCGTTTCTTTTTTCTCTGTCTTTTCCCTGTTATTTGTAATAATTTCTTCCTTCAGGTTATTTTCCTTTAAATCATTCACACTGTCAACACATCAGGCAAATTCTGCTGGCCGCTGTCGCTTCCTCGTTTATCTGTGTTGTAATCTCATTGTTGAGATGCACACGTTATCTTTTTTAGATTCTTCTGAGCAAGCCGTGGACACTACGGATTCTGCATTGAAGACATCTTTGGAACAGACTTGAGGCAATCCTACACCTGCATATACTTTTACTCTTAGGCCCTATTTATTAACCATTTAAAACCAAAAAACGCCGATCCCTACTGTATATTTTAAAAATGTTTAACATTATAAAGTGCCAGTTTTTAATATTGGTCGAAGATTTCTCAGTCTTGCCACGAGTCGATAAACTGTTTACAAATAGCAAGAGCGGTTCTAGTTCTTGACATACTCCCCCCCCCCCCCCGCTTTAACGACAGGAGACATAAAGGCTTGCTATACAACTTAACGACCCTTATGAAATGACGTTCTGACCGCATATGTTGTGAACATGCATTTATTCAGATGCCGAAAGTATGTAGTATTTCACATTGAAACTTCTCGTAAACTTACTTAAAATGTCTGGAACTCATTATTGAACATGTGGATGGTCAAACCATTATGTGTAGCCGTGAGTGGTCTTAGCCATTAATTAAATCAAATATAGGACGCCTTTGCTAAAAATAACATCGAAGGACTTTCAGTTATAGGTAATAGAACTGAACAAGTCCGTCAATCAGGAAACCCCATTTCGGTTTGAAGAAATATTGACCAGGTGAAAGCATCTACATTTGGAATGATATATTTCGCTATTTAAACAACACATAGGCCCTAACAGTCGTATTTTGCCTCACTTTGCCTGGCCATAAATTCACCTTTCTTTAGTCGTTAAAGTATTGTTTTTTTAATTCCTGTGAGTAAATCGAATCCCTTTTAACCAATCAGTTTGACCATGGTTAAATTTTGTTCCTCTGGGTTCGCTTGTAAGTACAACTTAGGAATTAGTGTGTTTACGGACGTTCGTTAACCACTTGTGGCCAGCACGTGACAATGGAAGCTCCGCTTGCGTGCTCCACGTGCCGCCGTTAAAACCTTAAAAATCCTATTTTGCCTTGTTTGCCTGACGCTAGATAAACCTTTCTACATGAGTCGTCAAATAATTGTGTTTTAAATCGAGTCACTTTTAACTGACCAGATTGACCATGGGTTAGTGTTTGTTTGCTCTGGATGCACTCTTAAGTACAACAGAGTCATTAGTGAGATAGAATAAATATATGAAAATCATATATTTTGAACTGCGGTATTTGATACGTATGATGGACGATCCTCGCAGTAGATAGCGCTATTTGAGCAATAGCGAAATTCAGACCTGAAAAAAATCAGGCCTGTACGGGACTCGAACCACTGACCTCTGCGATACTAGTGCAGCGCTCTAACCAATTGAGCTAACAAGCCAACTGAGAGCAGGCCGTTAAGTTGATTCGTAATGAACCCGTGAAAGTGATAAATGAGATAGAATAAATATATGAAAATCATATATTTTGAACTGCGGTATTTGATACGTATCTACTGCGAGGATCGTCCATCATACGTATCAAATACCGCAGTTCAAAATATATGATTTTCATATATTTATTCTATCTCATTTATCACTTTCACGGGTTCATTACGAATCAACTTAACGGCCTGCTCTCAGTTGGCTTGTTAGCTCAATTGGTTAGAGCGCTGCACTAGTATCGCAGAGGTCAGTGGTTCGAGTCCCGTACAGGCCTGATTTTTTTCAGGTCTGAATTTCGCTATTGCTCAAATAGCGCTATCTACTGCGAGGATCGTCCATCATACGTATCAAATACCGCAGTTCAAAATATATGATTTTCATATATTTATTCTATCTCATTTATCACTTTCACGGGTTCATTACGAATCAACTTAACGGCCTGCTCTCAGTTGGCTTGTTAGCTCAATTGGTTAGAGCGCTGCACTAGTATCGCAGAGGTCAGTGGTTCGAGTCCCGTACAGGCCTGATTTTTTTCAGGTCTGAATTTCGCTATTGCTCAAATAGCGCTATCTACTGCGAGGATCGTCCATCATACGTATCAAATACCGCAGTTCAAAATATATGATTTTCATATATTTATTCTATCTCATTTATCACTTTCACGGGTTCATTACGAATCAACTTAACGGCCTGCTCTCAGTTGGCTTGTTAGCTCAATTGGTTAGAGCGCTGCACTAGTATCGCAGAGGTCAGTGGTTCGAGTCCCGTACAGGCCTGATTTTTTTCAGGTCTGAATTTCGCTATTGCTCAAATAGCGCTATCTACTGCGAGGATCGTCCATCATACGTAAGAGTCATTAGTGTTTACACAGAAGTTCGTTACGCACTTACGGTCAGCACATGGCAAAAGAGACTCCGCTTGCGCGCTCCACGTGCCGCTATTAAAACAGCGCAGAACGCTTAGCAGTTGTATTTTACCTCGCTTTGCCTGCTATAAAACCTGAAATTATATCAAATAAATTTAACTGACGAGTTTGACCATGGTTTAATAGTTTTCGTTTAATCTGGTTTTCGTTCGTGAGTACAACAACGTTACGCACTTACGACCAACACATGACATTGATGGCTCCGCTTGCACGCTGCAGGTGCCGAGGTTCCGCCTCCAAAAGCAGACGAAACGAATACATTTACAAGAAAAATGCGGTCTCAAAAATGATGTTTGACTCTAGTTCAGAAGGGTTATATTTCAACAGGAGGGGGTAGAGGCAAGGAGTCGTTTGGCTATTTTTTGAAGTGGTTCTCTCTTGTCCTACTTAAAGTGCGAAAAAGAGCTGTATTGTCATAATTCTCAGCATATTTAAGTGGGTAACTATTTTTGTCAAAAGTTGGGTGTAAAGAAACACGGAAAATTTACTAACGCCCTCCCTACCCCACCCCCGTACGTTTTATGAGCTTATCAATTCGACTGGAGCTGGTAAGACACTGTTTGAAGGCGCCGATTATTTTCTAAAATGTAAATTTTGTCGCCATTTCTGATTCCCTGCAGTTTTCAATTTTTTTTTAGAATGCAATTAATCTCTTGGGAAGTCGTTTTCTTGACTATTAAACTTCAAATTGCTTGCGTAATCACTTACCTAAACATCTTACTGCTGGCATTAATTTTGCGAAACACGGGAAAATTATGACATCAATACTGAGATTTGGGAACAAAAAAAAAGACTGTTAAGTTGTTGTTCTCTTAAAATCTCTTTCTTTTCTTCAGATGAATGGATCACACTGAAGTATCATTTCTCATTTCAACATTTGGCCTCAAGGCATATCAAACAAAATCACCATCTGATATCTATCAAGACACTGTCTCGAGCTGTAATTTACACTTAACTAAAATCGATTGCCATACGTCAAATGAATACTGGATGTTGCACCTGCGAGGTTTCCAAAGCGAACAGAGAGAAAATTTAGAATGAGATTTTAGTATAGCAGACGATAATACTTACCTACAGAAAAACGGCGTAATTTGATTCGGTTTTCGGTTCACAAGCTCGTGAAGAGAACAATAACGGATGAAGAGACGACGACCGTAATTCGAGCCAAACTAAACTTAAAAGAAAACCAGTTTCTTTGAGAATTTTCGCCACTGCGTGTGGGAACTTTCGCTGGTAGCATTGCGAAAGTCAAGCGGGTATGAAGCCCTCAAAGAGTCTTCCGCTCAAACAAAGAAGCGAGGAAACATCCCGAGAGACGCAGATTTCAACGTTCAACAAGCATATTTACAGATACAGCTACAATTTAGGAATGCCTAATTTAGGAACTCGCCGAAAAGGAAATGCCGCGATCTTTCCTGCAAACGAAGACGTGATAATACAGAAAAACAATTTAGAAATGTTACCTCCGAGTAGCTGCGAATATCACAGAAAGACGATTACAACTCCGACTTTCATAGACGTCGCTCCTGCGTCAAAAATTGATACCATGTACGAACGGAAAAAACCTTTCAAAATTCAAGAAGTATGCCATGCAAATAAAATGCAGATTGCTCATAAACGCTCGCAAAGCACAGACAGTATATGTACGGGCGCTGCGTGTCAGGAGAAATATGATAACACGCAAGAATCTTTGGAGTCGAATGAAGCGAAAAAAATGGTTGATCCAATGCAAGAAGAGAGAGTTATTGATGACTCTGGAAAAGATTTGGAAACTCCTGTCGAATTTTCTCCATCGATTGACAAATTTTGTCGTGCTGCTCGCGTTCTTGGGGTCTGTCTACCAGCCAAGGAGTTGTATTCATGTTTGCAATTGCAAAAAGGAGGTTGCGATGATTATGAATTCTCTCTTAAACATAAAACCCTTCTCCGTATTTTAAACAAAAGATTTTAGATTCTGATTCTGACATCGCATCTTTGTGAGAATCTCAACAAGTGCAAATAGCATTCCTCATCGGAAATCACTGAAGAGTGCGATATGAGAAATGTTCCAAATAAAGGAAAGTAATCTTTCAAGGCATTAATCAAACCTAACGCGATAACAATTTTTTACCTAAGAATAAAGTGGGTGATTAATATATTTTTAGTGTCAATTCTTGTAAAATCTCTTTTCCGATCGTGTTTTTTCAAGAAGTCTTATAGCCAGCGGTAGATACCCGGCTTTAAATGAAACCGCTCCTGACTAATGGCTTGAATTCGTAAATCCAACTGCGCGGGTTGAACGCAAATATCAATAAATAAAAGCAAACATTGAAAACACCTTTGAGTTTGAGACAGATTCATATTCATCATGATAAAGAAAGCGCCGAGGAGAGGATATTTGTAGAATAGAAAGTCTAGGATACTGGTGGTGTCAAGTATTAATACTTTGCTCGATGGAATAAAAGTATTGATGTATTCTCAGATTGCTTCGAAGATTCGTTTGTTTAACTACATTTTAAATCCTTAATTACGCCAAACAAAAGCGCATAACGATGCTGACATCATAACAATATGAAATTATGATTGCTCAAAATTATGAAGTCTGCATTCTTTTATTTGTACCCAGCGTACAATTTAGAACGCTTTGAAAAAAATTTGAAAATAATCTAGACAAAATTATAATTGTCCGCGTAGCAGAAGTCATGAATAATTTACAGACATGATATGCAGCCTTAATTTGTTTTGATACCAGATCATCCGCAACATTCTCAAATAAACAACACACTTTAACTTACCAAACTTCAAAACACGTAACGCTTTAGAATAAATTAAAACGAGCAATCGAATTTCAGTTCATAACGGAGTCGCACTTAATTCACTTTGTGACCGGAATTTTGCTTGACGCAGTTGCTAGCCGTAGCAGCTTCCATTAATAACTCTGAGTTTCCATTGTAAGCTATTATATAAAAAGACAAGGTAAGGGACAGTACACGAGTGTTTCTATTTTATTTGTCAAAACCGGCACTTCAAACAGGAAGGTGGGATTTCCCCCCACATTTACTAATAACTTTACTAATTGGAAAAACAATTCTGAGAAAGTACTCGAGATCGAAAGCAAAATATAATTTAAAAAGGATAAGAAAATAATAGAGTTTTGTTCGCGGGCATAAATATGTTTTTGGCCCAACTCAGAGTCATTTCAGCCTATTCAGCCCATTCAGCCTAAGCCGCTATGCAAGGGTCGAAAATGAGCTCTGAGAAGAGCCCAAAACATATTTATGCCCCAAGTAAATAAACTCTTTAACCATTATTGTCAATTTGGAGGGTACTGAGAGAATAGCATTGAACTGCAAAAATGACAACATAACAGTCTGAACAGTTACGCATGCGTGCGAGCTGGCTTTAATACATTTCAGCCGGCCGAAATCTCTTTCGGCCCGCAAATTAAAATACACCACAATGCCCGACAAAGTGATAATAATAGGACAATCACATGACTTTTGGAGGAAAAGAAAACTACGATTAATATAGACGATTTACAATGCGAGTCCTTCTAAATATGTACAGGAATAACTTTCCATATGAAAAACTTTTCATGACTTGAACGAAAGATAGATCCACATGGCCAGAATAAGGTTTGAAACCGCGGCGACCACTGAAAACGATAGAATAGATAAACAAATTAGTTCAGTTAACAGATAAACAAATGAATGATAGTGATAAAGACGTCTCTTTTTTACCTTATATCTTTACTGCAATGGTACATATTTTCTTTTCTCCAGGCAAAACTGAAAACTAGATCACGACTAGATCACGGAGGGTCGTGGGTTCAAGTCCCATCTGGGGCTCGGATTTTTTCTATTACACTAAAAATTGTTTCATCTTTAAAACTGAAAAAAACGTTCCATATTTTTTTCTAGGTTTTGTCGCTTATTTTAGTTAATTAAGAGTGAAATGAGAAAAGAAAGGGTAATGAGGTGATGTAACTAGCGTAATACAGTTAGTAACACCGTATTCGATAAGTATTGTAAGTAGTGTTATAATGTTACTCCTGTGTCTGAATCTGTGGTTCTGTGCATTGGGCTGATGAAACATAACCTGACCAGTAGATTTCCAGCAGATTTGTCATTTGCTTAGGAACGATACTACAGAAATATAACTGCACTATAGGGAAGTCAAGGAATTTAAGAGTCAACGAAAGTTATGGCTGTCGATGGAGAAGGAGCTTTTAAATGACATTTCCCTTGATACAGTTAAAAAATCGTGTAAATCTATTTAAAAATTGTAAGCTCCTACCCAAACTTGAAGCTGAGGGGCAATATTTTACACAATCCTCTGATTGTTGTGACTTGTTCTTGTGTCCTCGACAGCTGTGTGTATCGTTCTTACAGACTCTTTCAATCTCAATTGGTCCACCTCCTCCGTTTTCACCGCACTTTTCGCACTCGCCATCTTTGCGTTTCCAATCTGAGTAAAAAACCCCTGAAAAAAAAAAATTAAAGCTATTGAAAAAGATATTTAGTGAACATGCTATAAAACGCATCCTCTATCCATGCAGAATAGTTGTTCCCTAGAAACTCTTAGCAAAGGTCTGATGGGGCGTTAGTTAATTGACTTTTTTAATAGTTAATTTCGACAATCTTCTGAGTAAATTTTTGTTTCATGCTCATACTTATAGCCACTGATTAGATAGAAAGTCAAGTTTGAACCAGGCCTGCGAATTATCAGTCGAGTATCTTTGTACTTCGTGCAGCACTCTCAGTAAAAAAAAGGCTTCTGACAAACTAAAACTCAGGCTTTTATTGCTTTTTACTTGAAAAGCATTATTCACCTGAGATATGTTGACAATATTCATTGAACCTGATGATTACATCATTTTTGTCTGCTTGAGAGGGTGATAATTAAAGCTACCTAAAGTCTTTCATGATAAGTAATTGTTTCCTAAACTTATCATCATTAAAAGATCGTGGGGTGGTGAACTTTACAATTTCCAATTTCTATATCATAATAATCGCTTGTCAGACATCTAATCTAACCCTAAACCAGTTAGAGCTCGAAATTCTCAACGAATAAATAACACTTACCGATTGCTTCAAAGGTAGATATTTCTATATTATTGCGTAGTACTTCTTCAAGATCGACTCCGTCGGAAATATTGATCGTCCCACCTCCCTCGGCCTTGTTAAAAGTCAGTTCTAATAATATCACCAGTGATCCGTGGTCCTTCAAAACATTACAAAACTGCAACGAGAAAAGAAAGAAATTTACTGATCAAGATCAAAGTTTAACCATAACGATTCACAAATATTTACTTTGTAAAAACGCTTCTCAAGCATTTGAATAGTTTGGTAATGAAATTTTACAAAAACGTAGGGAACAGTCATTATCTAGGTCAAGATTTTTTTTTCCTTTCTACTTGATGAAGAAGTGCGAACAGTGACAATAAAATTGACGGTGATGAATAGATTTTGTTTGAAAGTTATCTCATAGACCTTATTCAAGCTCCTCAGCGACTGGCAATCTTTATCTTGAACATTCGAGAACAAGACATATGAAAAATAATTTTTCAAGACTGGGTGTAAGTATATGAATAGTATTCCCATCTGTCTTCGTTCTCTACCTAAGTAACCATTTAAAAGAGCATTGCATCGGCAGCTCTTGAACATTTTGATGCGAGAGGATACTTATGTTGATGTCCATGTCTAATAGATAAATTTGGATTTAATTAAATCTTTTTAGCTGCATTTGCTTTTGTTGTTGTTTTTTCGCGTGTAATTTTTTTCCAGTCGTAAGATGTAATGCCAAATTGGCTTACCTATAACTTATCGTACTGTTTTTCTTTGTTTCTGTATACGCATGCTCTCTAAGTCATTTCCTCTTTTCAGTCAAACTTGTTTTTGAAGAATTTTTTCTCATGTTTGTCCCCCCCCCCCCCCCCCGGCCTCGAATAGCATCGTTAATTTGCGGTTAGGGATTGTTAGATATGTATTTCAATTGCTAAAAATAAATAACTTTTGTTGTTGTAGATAACACGATATTAGAGGAAGCAACTGAGTGACTCTTGAACCGGAGATTTAGGCAGTGAGTTTGATGACAGGATATTCTATAACTAGCTGAATCTCAAATTCAAAGTAGCTAACTCCTACGTTAGAATGCTCTTCTTTCTGAATGTAATGATATATCTGAATAATATAGATGTCGATAATTTAGGACCATGTCGGTTGTAGCTAGGTTAGTATTAACTTGTCACTAATCGGTAATTCTTTTTGCTTTTTGTCGGAAGTCAGTTATATTTTTTGCCTTGTGTCGCTAGTTGGTCATGAGGGCCTAAATACCACATTCCAACCATGGTCACTTTCTTCTGCCCGTCCCTGAAATGGCCGAGTTGAAGAGCCTCAGTTTCATTGTACTGTAAAGGTGATTTCAAGTATGGTGTGGGGCCTAAGGTTGTTCGCAAAACTCTCAAACAAAACTTTATACACCTACTGTAGCTGAAAGGTTTGTTTTAATATCCTGGTAAGATGACGATGACTCATTCTTTAACACGTTCCAAGGAAAGTCGTGTTTCACAGTAAACAAGCTGCATGCTGAAGAGATAAAACATAAAGCACAATTGTGTCAAAAACAGGAGATGTAAGATGAGAAAACAAATTGATTTGTTGATAAAAATGGAGATTGTTTGATAAAAAATGGATTAGTTGATAAAGCAAGAAAGAAAGAGGGGAAAATTTTAATTGTCACTGTAAGTGGGGATACTTGTTGAATAATTTTTTCATGCCACTACCGGCTCTCTTTTTAAATTGACTTTTTCATAATTTCGCCCGCACAGACTATCAAGTACCACTGAATGCCATTGACCAATAAATAAAGTTTTCCACAACATGCAAACATGTTTTCGAAATGTCCAGCAATGTAGCAAAAAAGACAATGTGGTCTAGCCGTATATGTTTCATCAAACGCCTAGTAAACGGAAAGAAGACAGATAAACTTCACAGGATGTTCAAACCAGAAATAATCGCCTTCATGGCGATTAATATCATCCATGATTTAGTATGGAAAATTAGTGGTAGATTCTTCTCGATCATTTGTGACCAATACACAAATATCTGGGTGACATGAAAGTGCTGCTGAAGGATGACGATTTTTTGTGTTTTGACGACATTAAAGTTGAAATAAAGGGTCGCTTCTCTAGAGCGAAACAACAAAGAAATAAAAAAACGAATTGAATGAACTGAGGGCGAACTAGTAAAGGTGGGAAAGAAATCCTCCCCCCCTCCCCACTCAAAATTTGCTGCACAGGCCCTGACGGTATGATATATGTCTTGTTATATGTATACGCGCAAGCCGAACAAGAAGACACGAAAGTGGGAGGCGAAAAAAAATGTTCTAGCATTCGAAAAAGAAGATAGATCAATTCATAAAATAACACACCAAGGGTTGTGCAATTTTAAGTATGAAACTATGCCAACTAAGGCCTCGCCAAACAGGACCGGGCACATTCCAATGGATTTTGTTTTTAATTTAAACGCTATTGCGAAAAAGGCACCCGTTGACGGCGTTTGTAAAAAGTCCATCGGGTTTGAAACACACCAAAACGTTTGAACGAAATAAAGCAGAAGGAATTGTGTACACTGAAGCCAATATTAAGGACTCAGAAAAGAGGCAACGGTTTCGAACAAAACGTTTGAGTAGAGGAGAGGCTCCTACTTACATAGAAAACGAACTTACAAAGATTAATTTTGTAATGACCTATAGAAATTTAATTAAAAAACTACTTTGTTTTTACCTTTGCTTTTCTACTGTTATTAGTTTGGTTTTCCTTTGTTTTTGTTTGTTTGTTTTGATTATCTTCATAATTTTTTGTATGTTTATTTGCTTCCTTCTCTTTTATTTATCTATTTTTTTTTTCACCACGAGGAGACCACTGAGATTTTAGTGGCCAATGGTATTACGAAGGAATGATTTACATTATAATTGAGCTGGCACTAACTACAGGAAAGCAAACAACTGAAATACTTCCATTTTACCGGCGTGAGCGCTGTGAAATTTTCGGCTTTGTCATTAGTTATTTCATTGAACGGTAAAACAGTGAAGGTGTCTTTTTTTTTTTTTTTTTGAAAGATAAAAATTGAGTAAGAAGTAACCTCTAAATTGAGTGCAAAATAAGTAAACCTTGAAAAGGGTGAAGGAAGAAAAGGAGTTCGCAGAGGATTTCTAAGTTTACTTACTTGATTTGATAGTTGGCTCTCCGCTTACAGGACAAGTTTGTGAATTTGTGGAGGGCTGGACAGGCGACTTTGTGGTTGAGGCTTCCATCGTCGAATGCAAGGAGGTCATGGTGGTCGGCAGAAACGTGGCAGTGGGTGATATAAATGAGCTGTAGCCTGCATTATTAATGTCGCTGTTGGATAATGTAATAGTTGCTGAGGTTGATATATTTGCTGAGGTTAATATAGTTGATGCTGTGGTCTGCGACACTAGCAAAATAAGTTAATACTTCAATATAAAACAGATACTTAACAACTATTCACAGGAGTGGTAGTGGTTATCAGTGCTTCGCAGCATGTTAAATATTCATCGCGGGTTATCGACATCGAGGTGAATAGCTGTTTAAGTATATAATAACACAGTGGGTTATTATAGTACAAAAAGAAGATTGTATATCATTTATTCCTGCAACGATTGCAATATTTTCGGACGCAAAATTCACGTAAGCTGCACAGGGGTGAAAAGTAAAGGATATTGAGAGTATGAGTAGCCATTCAGGACGTGTCTTCAACACTTTCTACTGTTTTAACATACACTATAATACGGCTGTTCCGAAAACGAGGAGTGCGGAGTGCGGAGTGCGGAGTGCGGAGTGCGGAGTGCGGAGTGCGGAGTGCGGAGTGCGGAGTGCGGAGTGCGGAGTGCGGAGTGCGGAGTGCGGAGTGCGGAGTGCGGAGTGCGGAGTGCGGAGTGCGGAGTGCGGAGTGCGGAGTGCGGAGTGCGGAGTGCGGAGTGCGGAGTGCGGAGTGCGGAGTGCGGAGTGCGGAGTGCGGAGTGCGGAGTGCGGAGTGCGGAGTGCGGAGTGCGGAGTGCGGAGTGCGGAGTGCGGAGTGCGGAGTGCGGAGTGCGGAGTGCGGAGTGTAAAAAAAAATTTAAAAAACTTTAAAAAAATAAATAATAGAATAATTAAATACCTATATAAACTAGAAATAGAAATTTAAGAAATAAAAATAATAATTATTAAAAAATTCACGCTGCCTGAAGTGGACTGTTCATATGGTACTATTTAACTCAAGATTTTCATAGTTAGCAGTTCACTTTTACGGAAAAAAAATGTAAAGAACAGTCCAGTTTTGACCATGTCTAGAAAATGTGAGAAAACGACCGAAAAATGCAACTAGCATTGTTCATCATTCGCATGACTTGTTCAAAGCCATCATAGATAAACAATAATCAGATCCACTTTTTCTGAAAATTCAAACAGAAAATTTTAATAAATAAACAGATGACAAAAATCAAGTTCTTTTCTCTGACAATGCAAACCGAAAAGTTTACAGCTGAATTGGAAATCAAGATGACTCTTTTGGAAACCGACGATGAATGTTTTCAATTTTTAAAAGACGATTGTTCGAAAGACAGAGGGCAAACTTGAAATTTAGTTATTTGCTGTTCGCATCAACATTGCTCCAATGAAAATCCCCTAGTAGGCCAATCTTAGCATTTAAATATTTCTCAGTTGTTTTGCAAAATATCCGGATTCGACCGTCCACACGTATCCAAAATGTTATAGGATTAAAAAATTTCTACTCTGGAGAGCGGATTCAAAAATTTCCGGATTTGCTTGCGAATTTGCCGAATACGTGTGGACGATAGCCGTATCCGGAAAGAAAAAGTTGCGGATTCAAAAATATCCGGATACGTGTGGACGGGGCCTTACATCAAGCGCTTTCAGAGTTGACCAAACATGCTAAAAACCTAATAAAATCACTTGGTTTTTTTTTCGCCTTCACAAATGAAAGAAGTTCCGTTATCTTGAAAGAACACAAAGTGGTAGCGTGACTGATCGACAAAAAGCGTTTGTTTTGTTTTTCTTGCGCATTCATCTCGCATCAGATTAATGGCAACTAATGCTATTGAAATTATTAGGTAGTTATTAGATGAAACTTGTTTTTATAAAGGATTTGAACAGGCCACCAGTTAACATTAAACTTAAATGTCGTTTTTTTACCAGCCTTTGCTGTTGTAAAGGGCATTACCGTGCGAGACTTCAGGGTACATATATGAAATACCAACAACATATCGTGATGTACGCATTGTATTATAGGGGACTTATTTGGAATACCTCTGCTTTATGAGTTACCTTTCCAATATACCTCAAACAATCTCTCTAAGCAACTTTCACGGATAGATAATACCTTTTGGGGAAGAAGTCAAATTGCGTCGGTGAACTGTTCGAACATCATGTCCAATCATAATTGGAAATTGGCCGGACATATTCAAAATTTGGTCGGACAAAGGCCGAAGACCGACTGTTACTTAGAGCTCTGGGAAACGGCCACTCATTCGATTCGCTGTTGATATTACCAAAAATAATACGAGATTAAGTCTGCAATACGTCAAAATTCATAAAGCATGCCACATATCCCTTGCTGTATTTTCCGTGAGTTTCCCCTTCCCTCCCCCCCTCCCCCCATTTTATCGTCGCCACCGTGAGGGGACAGCTTTTAGCGGTTAACGCATTGAATGTTTTAATCTCGTGAACATCACAAGGGTCATTACTGCGCACTGCGAAGACTAATATTCCCCAGCGTCTCAGAAAATAAGTTTTGTAGACACGGGTTTGCTCAACCAGAATTGATTAAAGAGTAGCCAAGGCTAGCAGGCTTCTCTAAAAGACGCCTTGTGCCCAGCAGACTCGCGTCAGTTCAACACGAAATAAGTCCACAGCAACTCTTTTCTAATAAATCATTAATGCCGAAGAGAACTAGCTTAATTTTATACTTAGGGCTAAAGAAACGTTTTCTTAAATAATAAAACCGATCAGTTTTCCTCGAGGACATTTGGTAACCAAACAAACTGAGGAAAACCGGAGTTTGAAAAGATCCGCTATTTAGAATGATAAGTTGCCGTTACTAGGTACGACAGAAAAATGCAACTAGCATTATTCAGCAGTCGCTATGACTTCTTCAAGACCATTATGGGTTTAAAATAATAAGATCCAAGTTTTATGAAAACAAAAATGGGAAAATCTATTTCTGATTTCGAGATTAGGATGTCTACAACAGAAGCCGACGATAAACGTGTTCAAATTTAACAGAAGACTGTTCGAAAGGCAGAGAGCAAACTTAACAATTTGTTGTTTGCCGTTCGCCAACATTGCTCTAATGAATCCCCCCACTAGACTAAAATTGGCATTCAGATATTTCACAGTTGTGTCGCATAAAGTGGAAGAGTTATCCAAGGCAAACAACTTTCTTTTACATGATGGTTTGTCCTTTTAGTGAGTCCACGACGAGTATCGCAAATGTAACTTCCAACCCCGAGCGTGATTTCAACATAACCCCTTCTTTCACCTACATCTTGAGGGGAGAAATGTGCTCAATTTTGCATACCTTGTGTGAAGAATAATCCCAAAAATAAGGACACCGTTATGTGCTTAGAAAAGATGTTTCCAGCGACTGAAGGGTTCGAAACGAAGCAAAGCGAGCGATCGACACAAATTTCAACGGCGTCTCCAACGAAACCTGACACTCAAGAACCTAACACCCTTCAGTTCCTTGTTTGCCGTTTTGTTTTGACGTAACCATGGTAACGCCTTGACATGCAAGCGAACAGGTGTAAAATACGTGTCTTTATCAGTTTAGAACGAAGAACACATTAATTACACATTTCATGTTGCAGTTGCCACGGAGAGTTCGGTTAAGTTAAGTTATCAATAAGTACATTTTAACTTGATAATTTTGGTCCGGATAAAGATATCCGGAATGCTTCCAGCCCTGTTAGCCCAAATGATTCGAAAAGCTAGAACGTCAATCCGCTTTTGCCTGCATTTCATAATACTTTCAGACATTTTGACGTTAAGGTCGTGTTTACCTCGCTTTCTAATTACACCTCATCTGGCAAACAGTCCACTTAGACTTTCCTAGCAAAACTTTCTCTCACTGGGTTTACAAACGAAAACAGTGGCGGTTGCACTCTCATTGTCCCCCACCCAATCAAAAATATACACTAAAGGCCTGTAAAATGCAACGTCTATTGGCAGTTTTGCATTAGATTACACCTCTTAGGCGTGGTTTATACGTCGCATTAGAGACGAATTTAATTCACACGAATTTAATTCCAGCAATTTTCTTCGACAGTAAAGCGACGTCTAAAACGATTTAAATTCGTCTGGCAAATTAAATTCGTCCTAGACGTTTTATCCGTGTGCCCCAGACGGATAAAACGTCTGAAATGCGTGTCAGTTTTAAACGCCGCTTTTCAGTCGCATCGAAGTAAATGCATACATTATTTTTCGACGACATAAATTATTCCACCTGTTAATTTTGAGCCCACGCTCACAGTTTCCACCTGCATGGCATGGGTAAGGGGAGAAGAGTTCCCGCGAAAATAGAAAACATGGCGACTGCTGGAGTCCTTTTCCGAAAAAGGTTGAGTCAGACTTGTTGGTCATGCGAGGCTGAAACGAAATACAGTTGTATTTCATGTGACAGACCTGTATGTGTTCGTTTGGAATGTTCTGTGGCTGAACTGGATGAAGACGCGAAGGGATGGGAGCCGGGGAAGCGAGTTGGGTACTGTCTTCCTTGTGCAAGAATTTATACACGAACATCCACTCCTCGGAGCCCAGAAGCATCTATCTTGGTAAATTTGGTGGATGAAACGTCTTCGCTATCAAAACGTCCCTCTTCTTCTCCCGCTTGCTGCAGTAATAAACATAATAAAGCCAGCAGTCGAAGCCTGAATTTTCGTCTTACTGCTACAAGCGTTGACATCTGAAAAGACAAATTCCTACGCCTTCGCCTCGCCTGAGCAATCTTTAGCATTAATGCCTCTCTGAACGCTGCCATGTTGTTTTTGGAAGTTGTCCGCCGATCAAAGTCAATGCAGGCACAAAACGACATCGAAATTATATTCGACGTCTAAAATGAACTGACATTTAATTTCGTCTCCCAGACGAAAAAAATTCATCAATTAAATTCGTGTCATTAAATGCGACGTATAGACAGGGCCTTAGTCTACAACCTAACATTCGACAATGGCGCAGTTCGACGTTCCAATTAAACATTTGACAATGCTATTGTCGAATCGAATGCATAACAAGATTTGTGTTCATCTATGCCATATCTAGTAAAAGGCAATTAACTAAGACCTGCATAGGAAATCTTTTCCACCTTGAGTAGATGGCCAAAAATCTTCCATCATCCACCACGCACAGGGAACACCTCACACTTTCGCGTTCAGAGAAACCCTTTAAGGGTCATCGAGTAAAATATAATTAACATTTCAAATCCGTTCAAATTTAAATTTAAAATCTTATACTCTAAGTCGACCTATAAGAGGTTTTTTTTTTTTCATTTTTAAAAACTAGGCCTCAACAGCCATTGAAAAACTATCTCTGGGTTAGGTTATCCATGAGGTCACGCAATCTTAGACAGAAATAGAACATTAAGTGCGGCACGTTGAAAGTCACTGGTTGTAACGTATAAAATTGCATTTGAACAGCATTAAGGAGACCCCAAGTTGTTATCTTAATTATATGATAATACAACATAATACTAAAAGGACGATTTTATTTTTCCTCAGTACTTTATGAGGCATTATCTTCTTGACCGTGTAGCGAGAAATGGCGTTGTTCGAAGACAAGCCGACTTTCTAAACAAGTGACACGAGATAACGGTAGGCAGCGGTAGAATGTTGGAGAACATGTTTTCGAAATAGTACAAACTCCAGTGAAATTTGCCCTACATCGTTGCTGGAGTTTTTACGTCGCTTTTAGCTGAGGTTTTACCGAAGTATTTTTGACGCTGATCCCAAATGCAGGTTACGTACGAGGGTAAACATGTTACATATATATGACTTTTGTTATTAAGGTAGCTGTTGTGTCGGTCACATGACCTGAGGAGGTAATGACACGTGGAGCGACGAGCGAGAGAGGTCGATTGAATTCGTTTGTTATTAGTTATCTTATATGTGATTAAAGAGACGTAGTTACGGACAGAATACAACACTGGCGACGAGGATGTTCAATACCTTCGCATAAATCAACATGGCAGCGGCAAGTGTTGAGTTTGGAGGAATTTTGCCGTTCGACTGTAAAGGCGCGATTACCTCAGTTGCTCCTCGGTGGAAAAAACGGGAAAAAATCTTTTGAATATTACCTCTTAGCAAGAGGAATCACCAACAGCGCTCGAAAAAAAGGTTTGCTGTTACACAGTGCTGGCAGTGAAGTGCAAGAATTATTCGAAACCCTGCAAGATCCAGGACCGCCGGCAGATGTAGGTGAAGACAATGCTGACGAATATCAGAAAGCCCTACGCACACTTGATGCTCATTTTAGCGCGCGGTTAAATGAGCCATATGAAAGACACGTCTTCAGAAATCTCAAACAGGAGGGAGGAGAGACGGTCGATTAGTTTATTACTCGGTTACGACACCAGGCGGAAAATTGTAATTGGGGTAACGCAGACGAGCCGATTCGCGATCAGGTCATCGACAAGTGCAGATCAGACGACTTGCGGCGGAAATTATTGTTAGAGGGAACCCATCTAACTCTGGAAAAGGTGCAAGAAATCGCTCGATCTTTTGAGGCAGTAGATATTCAGTTGTAAACGATGATGACTGGTGTGGAAGATGATCGTCAACGAGTTAACCGTATCGAACGTGGAGAAACCGCTGTCCAGTTCAAAGGAAGAGAAACGAAAGCCAAATGTTATCGTTGTGACAGAGAAGGTCATTTTAGTCGTCACAGTTGTTGTCCAGCAAGAAATGCCGAGTGTCAGAGGTGTCACAAGATAGGACATTTTGCTAAGGTTTGCCAAACCAAAACTGTCACCAGAAACAAAAGATTTTCTCCACGAGATGTGCCAGACAAAAGGAGAACGAATGTGAACTCGATTGATGATGACAACTTGAGAGTGGAGAGCGACGATGACGATTACGCACTCACTGTGGGCAGAGGAACTACAGGTGGGATGATAAATGTGTTAGTTGGAGGGATTTCTGTGCGAATGCTTATTGACTCTGGGGCAAGCACTAATGTGATTGATAAAGGAACATGGGAGGAGCTAAAATCCCAGAAGATTGAATGCAAATCCTATAGGTGGAAAAAGAAGCTGTATGCTTATGGGAGTAGTGTGCCTTTAGAAGTTATCGGTTGTTTCGAAGCAAGAGTAGTGCTGGGTGACAAAGTTTGTGAGGCAGAGTTTGTAGTGATTGATGGGACAGGACAACCCCTATTGGGAAGAAGTACAGCAATCAACCTTAGAGGGCTTCAGATAGGAAGTTCCATAAACTCTGTAAGCAGCGACATTGTAGAAGAATTCAAAGATTGTTTTACAGGAGTAGGAAAGCTAAAAGGATATCAGCTTAAGTTGCATATAAAAGAGAATGTGGCACCTGTGGTTCAGCCTCTGCGCAGACCACCATTCAATCTTAGAGACAAAATCGAGAAGAAATTAGACGAACTGGAGAACACAGACATCATTGAGAAAGTAAACAGTCCATCTCAGTGGGTCAGCCCTGTAGTTGTAGTTCCAAAACCCAATGGGGAAGTGAGACTTTTACTCCGTTCACACCAAAGCTTAAACATGTTTTAAACTTGTTTTGATAAACATATTTATGAGGACTAGCCGTTCACACTGCGGGCGCGTTTAAGAAAACGCGTCTTAAACCGTGTTTAACAAAACTACCTCGTCAGGTAGTTTAACAATCATGTTTGATAAAACCTATTCAAAATGGCGACAGAAACCAAAACGCGCGGAAGAGTTTGGGAGCATAAAGAAACCCTCCTGTTGCTTGAAAAGTGGGGAGACGAAAATATCCAGCTTAAGCTAAAATCATGTACACGAAAAAAGTCTATATGGCTAGAAATTGCGGCATATCTTCGAGCTGCTGGCTACGAAGACAGAGACGACAGCAGTTGTAAGACACGAATTCACACTCTGATAAGCGCCTACAGAAGTTACAAAGACGAATGCACCAAGACGGGAAATGCCACACCAAAGAAGAAGCCGGCTTTCTTCGACGAAGTGGACGAGCTAATGTCGCACAAGCCATGTACAAAACCAAAGGTGATTATAAAGTCCGCAACAATTTCCATTGATGGCGACGGTGATGGAGAAAAAACAAAAGCAGAAAACGTTGAGCCGAACGTAAACATCCCTGGCAGCAGCAACGAAAGGTCCGAAAACCTTGAGAAACCTTTCAACTGTGTGACAGCGGTGACAGGTAAGAGTTATAAAATGCTCTCCGATTGGAGGGCCAGACATTACAATGGTGTTCAAAAGTAACATCTATCGTCGTCTGTAAAAGTAACGTCACAACAAGAACTTTATACACCCTATGCAGAACGAAAAGAGACTGGGAGCGTTTAACTTGAAAACGAGGCTAGTTGGGCCAAGTAAATAAAAATGGCCGCCTGATGTGAAGAGCGCCAGGTTTTGAAAATGCCGCAAAACTGTTGCGTGCCAAACTGTACCAAAAAGAAGTACAGAACCGAAAGTGGGGAGAAAATTTCTTACTTTAAATTTCCGGACGACACTATCCTAAAAAAGCGTTGGCTCCATGCCATTCGTCGAGACGAAGGAAAAGAGTTTAGAGTCAGCGAAAACACGAAGGTCTGTTCTCGTCATTTTAAGCCCGAGGACTTGGTTAAAGCTGTTGGAGGTCAGCGTGTTTATGTGAAGGCAGGGGTAATTCCATCTCGATTTTCGTGGTCCAAAGCAGGTTCTCCGAAAAAGAGAGCACCTCCTAAATGTCGCAATATTTCTTCTATAACAGGGTGTTCAAACAAGGAGTTGCAACAATCTCAAAGTCAAAGTCAAACAACTGCAAATGCAGCTAAAGCAACTTTTGAAACCTGTACTTCATCGGCAGCTATTAGTTATCCTGATGTGGAAAGCAGCTTAAATTCGTGTGGAGATCAAACAGGTGAAGTTAAAGAACTTGTAAGTATTCGAGGTTTTGAACTCGAAAATGCGAAGTTAAAGGCTGAAATAGAGGTATTAAAACGCCAGTTGAATCTTAAAGATTCCCGCCTTTTTTAACCACGCAATTTTACTACCGACGAGGAC
This sequence comes from Stylophora pistillata, assembly GCF_964205215.1. Lineage (NCBI taxonomy): Eukaryota > Metazoa > Cnidaria > Anthozoa > Scleractinia > Pocilloporidae > Stylophora > Stylophora pistillata. The sequence continues at coordinate 16,890,087 of NC_142521.1, read as the reverse complement.
ATTGCCTTTTATACTGGATTTCCTAACTTAGCAACATTTAATGCTGTGTTTGAATTTTTAAATACTGTATCGAAAGGAGAAAACATCAGGTACTGTTCATCAAAAGAAAGAACTGTCCAAAAGGAGTTTTACGATGGTGGAAACGAGGAACCAGAGGGATGTACTAGCATAGGTAGACGAAGAAGCTTAGAACCCAGAGAGGAGTTCTTCCTTGTTCTGTGCAGACTGAGAAGAGGATTTTCAGAAAAACATCTGGCTCACTTGTTTGGTATTTCACAATCGACAGTAAGCAGAACATTCCTTTCTTGGATTAAATATATTTAAAATTGAAATTTAAAATTTGGTCAAGTATCTATATGGCCTAATAGGGAGGTCATAAGAGCTACAATGCATGACAGCTTTAAAGAGAAGTACTCTTCCACCCGTGTAATAATCGATTGTACGGAAATAAGATGCCAAATGCCTTCTAGCCTTCTGTTGAATTCCAAACTGTTCAGCTCCTATAAGAACCATGTAACTCTAAAAGGCTTAGTTGGAATTGCTCCCAGTGGAGCTATAACTTTTATCAGTCAGCTATATAGTGGAAGCATTTCCGATCGTGAAATTGTTGAACGAAGTGGTTTCCTGAAGTTGAAGTTTGACAATGGTGACACCGTGATGGCCGATAAAGGTTTTACAATTGAAGACCTACTCCCACTGGGTGTAACCCTAAACATTCCCCCCTTTTTAGGTTCCAATAGCCAAATGACAGCACAAGATGTTATCAAGACTCAAGAAATTGCTTCTGTTAGAATATATGTTGAACGGGCTATCAACAAAATCAAGAATTTTCACTTATGGGATAGTGTTGTACCCCTCAGTTTGTTTGGGGTAGTAAACCAAATGTGGAGTGTCTGTGCCTTTTTATGTAACATTCAGGACCCTCTCATTTCCACTTAACACTGAGTTAGACAGAGCTCTGAGGTACACTACAGAATTTCAGTCAATTTAATAAATGTAAACTTCATGATATCTCTCAGGTTAACTATTTTCTAAACCAACTAAAACTAAGGATGTGATTCGCTTGCTTTCAGTCCCAAACACTTTAAGATGAAGTTTTACATGTAGTTCCAAAGATCTTAAAATCAAATAATAAAGAGGTACTAAACTTACAAAAGCTTTATCCTCAAAGCTATCTTATTATGCAGACCATGTTGGTTTAAACATATCCAGTTAGGTATGAGACACAATTCTCTTTACTCATGACAAGATTAGATTGTGGTAGTTAACCCTTCTAGTGCTTACTAAACTCTACAGAGGCTGGTGCTATGAAATATTCAAAATAGCTGTTCCTTAGGCCTTCATTCAATACTTCCCAGAATTGAGGATCAATTATGATCCTCTCTATACTTATGCCTTTGTTAGTATAGATAACAAAGTCACACCAACTTGCTCTTGTAATACCTAGTTGACCCTGTATCTGGAAGTAGTACTGATGCCCCCTTTTCAGCCTTGGCTTTCCATTTACATTTTCTGCAAAGAAACTTTCATCTGCACATGCTTCTAAGGGACTAACATGACATTTTGTGTAAGGACATTTAACCTCTACCAACCCAAAAGGCTTGCTACAGCCTCGGTCAATGACCTTGCCATCTGGTGATGCTGCTAAAAAGGGAGAGGCCATACTGACAACAAGACCACTTTTGAACACTGAAACTGGATTCCTTGTTGAAAACATATATTTTTTATACTCCTTTAAGGCTACAGGCTCGTAGGTTTTCCCATGTGCAGTTTGTTTGGCAGTAAATGGTTTGGGATGAAGCAGATTGTTTACTAGAGTGTCATGATTCCTTTGCCTTTTTACAATTGTATAGAAATTAGATGCTGTATACCGAAATTTTCTTTCTGCCTGCCATTCTTCTGATGCTACTTGTTCAATTGTTTTCTTCTCGATGGTATTAAGCTTTACCTCATCAACAATCAAATGTTCCAGGAGTGCTTCCTGGCTGCTTCTTAAATCATCTGGCTTTTCATATGGCTCAGATTGTTGCAAAGGAAATGGAGGATATACAGAAATAGCATTTTGTTCATTATGACAGTCTACTCTTGGCATTGAGTCAATATTACAGAAAACTTGAAAATTAGACTCTGTGAACTGTAACTGGTAACTTGCATAGGAGCCACTTGGACATTTTCCAAATTTTGTTTCCTGTAAGTTGGTACAACCAGTAGACATAATTTGAGACAGGGAAAACTTAGGGTTGATCTTTTGAAGTTTGTCTTTTAACAAAGCCTCATCAGATGCCTGTGTACCCAAATTTTTCCTAGCTTCATACAACAAGCACCTTACTCCACTATCAGGGTTATATTCTGCATCTAAATTCACCTTTTTTACCTCAAGTTCCATGACAGGTTGGGGCTTGATTTTATCCCCTCTTACAGGCCTGTGCCATAGTTGTAAACTTGAAGTGCATGCCTTAACTTGTGTCATAGCAGAGTCATTTTCCAAGTCCTTGATATCTTGACAACAATACAAGCTGAACTTACAGAGTTTCATCATAACAGCCAGCACATGATTGCAAAAACCAACAGTTCCTGCTACACATGTACATGAGGCATATTTAACAGCTCCAGTTACTAAACAAAGTGCAACTTGTAATTTATGGGGTGGCTCATTTTTTTTGAAACTATGGTAACACAAGCATTTAAAAAAGAAATTATGGTCGTCACTTGCGCAAGTTAAGTCCTTCAGATATTCATCAACAAGAAATGTTTTTGCCTTTTTCATGCTTGTTGGAACCGCATGGTTCTGTTTATTTTTGTCCAAGTTTTTTCCAGATTTAGAAATATGTAATTCCATCTCTGCCCTTGTGAATAATGGCATGCGTTGCAAATTTGTAGACCATCCAGCTGATGGAAATTCAACAGTTCTTTCCTCAGGCATCGCATCACTTTGAGCGAGTTGTTCTTGTCTCTCCTTCCGACGCGTGTATAACAGATTTTTATCGGGATCCACAACATCTTTATCACGACCAGACGCAACATATTCAAGAACTCTTTAAAATGAAAAGTTGAAAAACTATTAATCATTTCATCAACATTTCATTTCGAAAAGTAATTCCTAAAATCCTTTGATCTTCTTGTACGATATTAAAATCTGTTTAATTCTAAGAAGTATCACGCACGACTGACAAATACTGTACTTGCCTTTTCGCCAATTGTGCCTTTGTTTTTAACCCCTTTGCTGGATCGCCACGACATTTTAACCAAAAACGAAGTTCATCTGATTTTAGAGCAGTCGGATTTCTTCCTTGAAGCGATGCTCCTGGGATATCTTCCTCTGTAAGAATCTGAGAAAGACGGCTACTTACAGAGTCATGAGCGGCCATATTTTTAACACGAGCTAACAAGGCCCAACTAGCCTCGTTTTCACGTTTATCGCTCCCAGTCTCTTCTCGTTATGCATAGGGTGTATTTCAGTGTCAAAAATATTTAGCAGCACAGGCACAAGCTAATATTGGGGACAACAGTCTCGTTAACAACAATTATTAATCTACAATATAAACTCTAAAATCTGACATCTCAAAAAAAGTAATAATCAATCAATCAATACGTTTGGAGAGTTTTTGAATGCGTACAAGGAGATAAGAGACAGGTGTATCCATATATTACAGTGTAATATTGAGATAACTAAACCAAAAGTCAATTTATCATATTTTATGTCTCTCTTGGCTTTCACGTTTAAGCAACCGTTTGAAGTTTTGGCGGTCGCCATGTAACTTGTTCCTTCAGGTGTAACGGAAGCCGATGAAACAAAGAAGCCGGTATCCCGTCAGTCGGCCGTCTTAAAGGCAAATAAAAAGAGGAAAACCGCGTCTGATGTCTTTACAAAATTTGACAAAATGTTTGAGTCCTTTATGGAGTATCAGCAAGCGGCTGACAAGAGCTTCATCGAAGCTGAAGCGGCAAGAGAGAGACGAGAGGAAGAAAGAGCGGAGAAGCGAAGGAAGGAGGATCAAGAATTTCTCCTGAAACTGGCGCAGGTTCTGCATAAGTAGAAACTAGTAAATACCGGCGTCGGTTTCCAGTTCGGTATTGTCATTTTGTGTGAGCCGTTAGAAAAAAATTAGACCAGCTTATGAGCGATTTTAAAACGTTCATTCCTTGAAATTATATTTCTTGTTTAATTTGACGGCATTATCGTTAGTTCATTCGCTGTGATTCATTCCTCAAATGATTTGGCTCATATTTTTAAACGCCTTTTTCAATACTATTCAAATATCAAGCTTGGGTTTCCTAAGCCTGCTTTTAATGTTGGACGGATATTTTAAGTATCGAGTCTGTGCACATTTGTAGTGTATCTCCTCGGCTGCATGAGGAATGAGGCATGTGACTTTTCTCTGTTACTGGTACATATCATATCCGTAAATAAATCCGTTAAAATGCACTGGTCATGCAGTACCGTGGCCCATAAGTGCAAAACACAACACAAATACTGAAAACACAACACACACAAACTGAAAACACAACACACACTAACTGAAAACACAAAACACACGCTAAAAACACCACAAACTTATTTGAAACACAATACATTTATCTGAGACACAACTAACAACGCAACACAAACACTGAAAACACAACACATACAAGCTGAAAACACAACACATTTATCTGAGACACAACACATTGTGTTTTGCACTTATGGGCCATGCACCTACACAACACAAACACAGGAAAGTGTGTTGCGTTTTCAGCTTGTGTGTGTTGTGTTTTCAGTGTTTGTGTTGTTAGTTGTGTGTTGTGTTTCAGATAAATGTATTGCATTTCAAATAAGTTTGTGGTGTTTTTAGTGTGTGTTTTGTGTTTTCAGTTTGTGTGTGTTGTGTTTTCAGTGTTTGTGTTGTGTTTTGCACTTATGGGCCACCGTAGGGGGTCAGACATGGGATTCCCCCAAGAAATACACTTAATGTTATGTATGTGTCTATTATTGAAGAATTTCCTACAGTTCTTGTTTGCTACTAAGAACTCCTGTGATTTCAGTACTTATTCCACATTATTTTTCTAAATCTAACTCCCAGGGAATTCCAATATTCCTCAATTTACAAATGTAGTAGTCAATACAGAATCAACAGAGCTTTGCTTATTTCATGTGCAGGAATTGCAATTCACCAAGAGTCCACCTCAAAATACAATGACGATAATGTATATGTTGTAGTACATATTTCATACATTAACATGAACAACAACAACAACAACTTTATCACTCCATAATTTAGGAATTACAGTCATTTGTAAAAAACTGATTTGATAAACTTGTTTAAGGGTTACCTGAACTCCCTGAAATAACTAATTAGCTAAAAACACCAGAGAGCTGAACATGACCGAGAACAAAGGAAAATAAAATTTGAACCAAGTATAAAATTAAACTACAACATATACATGCCTATAAACTGTATATATATGAACAAGAAATCACATGAACTAACCTGAGTACAAAAATAAGAATCAAGTTCTACTTGAGCGGGACACAAAATTCTTACACTATGGAAACTGCAATTATTGCATTCTTGTTACTCCCTGAAAATACACTTGATTTATATTATCAATCATACGACCCTTCTCCCAGTCAGAGGTGTTGAATGCACTGTAAGAAATACAACCTCTTCTTACTGCTCTCAGCTGCTTGCAGGCTCAGAGAAGGTTTCAAAGTCAGTTTAAAATAAATTTTCACAAGAGTTTTTTTTCAAGTTACTGGTGGGTGAAAATTCTGTGAATTAACTGTAAGTTACTAAAGGGACTGTGTCACATCGTGGAGTTGAATATTTGGACCTAAACAGAGCCACAGTATTTGTAAAATAATTCAATCCATGTGACTACACTACCCCAGCTGATATAATATTCTAACAGTCTGGCATGAATTATTGTTTTGTGATTTTCAATGTCTTGCTTTTTCACAGGAACAAATTCAGTCTGTATGAATTTTTTAAAAATTTACTGCTGAAAACAAACTTTTGTAGGCCTTCATACAATTCAAATCTAGTATGTCATGTATGTATAGTACTCTTCCATAACTGATATACCCTCTTAAGTATTTGATTTCACCTCAATTCAGTTAATAGTAAATTATTTCATATCACACTATAATTGGATAATCAGAATAGAGTACTCTTTTTCTGTATATTGTTGATTTAAGAATACTTTATTATTATAAAACAAATGCAACAAAACAGCTACAACAGCTTAAAATGACAATTCAATGTTAGATTTAACCCCCACACAAATAGACTGCAGTGCTGAGCAAATGCTCTGTAAAGGATGCAAGATTGCAAGATGTTTTATAGTCATAAGAATGTAAGTACCTGGTTAGGGTGGGAGTGGTGAGTCTTTAATAAAGAGGCAAAGATGCCCTTCTGAAATTTGAAAAAATTCCCTAGATTGAAAAGAATCCCTAAATGAGATAAATCAGAGTGTGGCTCGAGCCAGCTTTAAATGGTAATTAAGTATGTTGATTGCTTTTTTGTGTGTGTGGTTTTCTCTTGCATGTGATTGTTAAATACACAATTAAAATGTCAAAGTAGAAAATTATTGAATTGATCATGGTTTCTGGATTCACAAAGTACATGTAATAGCTAAATTCTTTCTTTAATTAAACTTGCATGACCATAGAATTTACAGCTACAACAATTTTATAAGCAAAATTTAACACAGGTCTGCACCGTAATTTGTGTTGGTAATAAAGTTACCACTTTGTTTTGTTTTTTAGCCTCCCAAGCAGACATTGTTAGGAGAGGTTGCCTGGAAAGCCAAAACAATGTCTGCATGGGAGGCTATTCACACAGCAATCACAATAAAGATGCCTTGATGGCTTCTCTGATGGCTACAGCATTCCTGTTTTGTCCTTGGTTTGGATTGACCGGGTAAACACCAAGATGGAGCTGCACACCTTGCAGCCACTCCTCATTAAAGTCTTCACCCATGACTTCACAGAAGTTGTGCAACACACAACAGGCAGCAATGACAAGACAAACAGTCTCAACGTTAAGGTCCAGCCTCTTTGCAATTCTTCTGAACCTACCCTTTAGCCTTCCATAGGCATTCTCCACCACCACTCTTGTCATGCTCAGAGTCTTGTTGAAATTCACTTGTTCTCGCGTTAAGTTCCCATTATCAGTATACGGCTTCATTAGCCAGTCGCTGAGGGCATATGCAGAGTCCCCAACTATCAAGGGTGGAACTCTCACACCTGATATGACTCGAGATAATTGAAGCGGTAGGAAAGTCCTCGCACAACAGCGGGAAAAAAGCGGTGAATTTTTAAATACCCGCGCGTCGTGAACTTTCGCCGGTCATCCAACAAAAATGTCAATAAAACGATAGTTGCTGTCAACCAATCCCTGCAGTGTTACTGCGTGGAATCCTTTTCGATTCACGTAATCTTCCAGACTTTGGAAAGGTGCAATGATAGGGATATGGCAACCGTCAAGAGCGGCCACTACTTGGGGAAAACCCCGCACGATCTCTAAAGCCATCGATCTGATCTTGTACTTCATGCTCATTTTGCGGAAAGAAAATATACCGAGGAAGAAGAATACCTGAAAGTACCTCGCATACCTGTTTCACGATGGTACATACGGTGGATTTTCCAACGCCAAACAAGTTTCCAATAGTTCTGTAGCGAGCGGAGTCGGCAAGTCAATACAAAGTAATTGCAACGCGATGGCGAACTGCAATGGCTTTACGAAAGTTCGTGTTCCTTTTCGCGATATGGGGTGATAGTTCAGCGCACAGATATTCAAACGAATCCTTCGACATCCTGAAGTTCTCTGCCCAATCATCATCGCTCCAGCCTTGGCAGGTCTCCTCCCAAAAGGACTAAGACCTGCTTTTACTCCAAACTCCACTCCACGTAAACTTGGGGCGCATTGAAATAGTTGTCGCGTCAACCACATTAAAAATACAGATGACACAAGACATCTGCGGCGGAGGTATCGGTAGAGTCGCTTCCTGAACAGCTTTGCGCGATTTTCCGCGACTTTTCGGCTTTCTTCTCTCTGTCTCTTCCAAAACAAAAGCACAATATTTCGCCCATCCGCCATTTTGTTTACATTTTACATGTTGTGGCTATCTGAGTTTGTAACATTTTACGTCAATTACACGAACACGAGGCTGAGCATGAACATGAGGCTGCGTTGTTGTCAACTCTTGCTGTTCAGTGTGAACCAGTCAATCAGTTAACCAGGGTTTATTAAACAGGGTTTCATTAAACTTTGTTTAGTTAGACATGTTTTATTAGTGTGAACGGGGTATTTGTGTAGACATGAGACAAGCAAATTGTGCGGTAGAACGTGAACAATACCCCATTCCAACCATTGATGAAGTACTTCAAGACATGAACAATAGTAAAGTGTTCAGCAAGCTGGGCTTAAGATGGAGGTACCATCAAATTGAATTATCTGAAGAATCCCGTGAGATTACCACATTCATCACACACAAAGGTCTGTACCGATATAAAAGATTGATGTTTGGGATATCAGCAGCTCCGGAGAAATACCAGCAGGTTATCCAGCAGACATTGCAAGGTATTGAAGGGGTACACAATATCTCAGATGATATTATAGTGCATGGTGCAACACATGACCAGCATGATGAACGCCTGCGAAAAGTGATGATGCGTGTACGTAAATGCGGCCTTACCCTCAACTTAGAAAAGTGCCAATTCTCCATGAGTCAGTTGACAGTCATGGGCCATGTCCTGTCAAGTCGAGGAGTGGGTGTGGCCGCTGACAAAGTGAAGACAGTAGTCGAAGCAAGAGAACCAGAATCGATTTCAGAAGTCAGGTCATTCTTAGGTCTAGTAAATTACAGTGGAAGGTTTATTCCAAATCTTGCGACACTGTCAGAGCCACTGCGAAGACTGACAAAGAAGGATATTGTGTTCCACTGGGGATCAGAGCAAGCAGCAGCATTTCAGAAGCTGAAAAATGAACTGGCTCGAGCAGAGGTTCTTGGATATTACGACAAAGATGCTGAGACTCGTGTAATCACTGATGCAAGTCCTGTGGGTTTGGGCGCCGTTCTTGCTCTGGAGCAGCAAGGAGAGTTCAGGGTCACTATGTATGCTAGTCGAAGTCTAACGGATGCAGAACGCAGATACAGCCAGACAAAGCGCGAGGCGCTGGCGATTGTATGGGCTTGTGAACGGTTCCACACTTAAACACTTAGCCCAGACAGCCACCCCAAAAGCTATGACAACACGAGAAGTAGAGGAACATTCCCATCGTGATGCTGAGCTGAGTGAAGTAAGGCGATGCATTCGTGAAGGTGTCTGGAACAACAAAGAATGTGTTAAATATATTCCAGTAAAAGACGAACTGTGTGCCATCGGCAAAGTTGTTTTGCGTGGAACTCGCATTGTTATTCCCCAAACTCTGAGACAGCAAGTACTAGCTATTGCACACGAAGGACATGTTGGAATTGTTGCTACGAAACTGAGACTGAGGACTAAAGTGTGGTGGCCCGGTATCGACAAAGACGCTGAACAATATGTAAGGTCGTGTCATGGATGTCAATTAGTTGGACAAGCAACTCCACCGGAGCCTTTGATGCCTACTGAGCTGCCGCTTGGCAAATGGCAGGACTTATCCTTGGATCTCCTGGGACCGATGCCAACAGGAGAGTACCTGCTTGTTGTCATTGACTATTATTCTAGGTACTATGAAGTGGAGATCTTGATGTCAGTTACTGCATCCCAGATTATCTCACGCCTCGAGACGATATTCGCTGTTCATGGCCTGCCAGTAACCATAACGAGCGACAACGGACCACAATTCCGGTGTGAAGAGTTTGAGCATTTTCTTGTTGATAATGGTATCTTACACCGCAAGGTTACGCCACAATGGGCACAGGCAAATGGCGAAGTAGAGCGTCAAAACCGAAGCCTACTCAAAAGCATGAGAATTGCACAAGCAGAAGGAAAAAATTGGAGGAAAGAGCTCGTTCATTACCTCGCTACAAACAGAACAACGCCGCACACCGTCACAAGAGTTTCCCCTGCGGAGTTATTATTTGGTCGAAAGATCCGCACAAAGATGCCTGAGTTGCGCGAAACTACCGTAAATGATGATGAGCTACGAGATCGCGACTGGGAAAAGAAAATAAAAGCGAAGATATATGCAGATGAACGAAGGGGTGCTGAACCCAATGACCTTCAGACTGGTGACCAAGTGCTTCTAAAGAAGAAAAAGTCAAACAAGTTGTCAACAAAATTTGAAAGTGAGCCTTATGAAATCATTGAAAAGAAGGGCAATAGTGTTGTGGTACAGTCACCTGAGAAAGTTCAATACCAGAGGAACGTCACAGAAGTAAAGAAGTTTACTTTACCAAACCCCCATTGTGACCCTCCTCCAAGGTATAAAGCAGCACTTTCGCACCAGTCCCCTGGAGCAAGAGAAGAGTTGAGAGGGGGGGTGGTGGGGGGAGGAAGAGATGAAAGACGCTGGGAACGAGGTTATAGAAGCCGATTACCAACAGTCTACCGGCGTCTGTGTAGTACGGTGGCCCAGAAGGAGACAACGCTTCTACTTGAAAATGTAGTGTCGTTCTGTAAAAATGTAACTGTTATTTTTAGAATTAAACATCTTTCCTTAGAATTCTGCCATCGTTCCTTGTGTATATGCGACTGTTCCTTAAAAATATAGCTGTTCTATGGAAACAGTCGCGAGATTCTTCCGTAGAAATCTAGCCCTGCCGTAGTATAAGCCGTTGCTGTTCCGTAGAAATGTAGCTCTTCCGTAGAACTCTTTGCCTCTTCCGTATGGAACTTCGGCACTTCTGTAGAAAAGGAACGCTTTCGCAGAAAGTTCAAACCTGTGCGCGCGCATTAGCATGGGTGGGCACTGGGCATTAGCACCTGGCTATTCCCGCCATTTTCTCTCCAATTGTCTTCCTTCCACTCGTTGCTGTCGATGTTCCTCTCGTTATTATCGGTACTAGCATGGTTTTTTGCCAGGGTTGTGGAACAAAATTGATTCAAAATGGAAAGTCTGCCACAGCTGTGGGATAGAGTTAGACGGTAGGTAAAATCAGTGATGATACTCTTGTTTCTGTACATTAACTATTTTCCATTTGTCAGAATGAGCGTTAAAGTAATGTTTTCAAATTTTATTATAGGCACACCAGTACCAGGTGACGTAAAATCGCTGTCGTTCGATGAGTACAAAAAAAGGAAAGAAGGCGAAAGACTTTCAAAGTTTAAAAAGGCAAACACCAAAGACACCAAACGACCTGCAGCTCAGAAAAGCACTAATGAAGTGTCAAAAGTTCAATTTTGAAATTCCGTTCACAGCAATGATCCAAAGGGATAAAGTTAAATTTAGATTTACCATCCTGAAAAGATTCCACTTCGGCCCCACAGTTATAGCAGTACTTTCCACCCTGTTGCACTTTCGTTTCACAAACTTGACATATAACCATCGTAACGCTTGCAAAATGGCGAGCAACGAATTACAGCCAGGCGCTAATGCCCAATGCCCACCCGTGCTAATGCGCGCGCACAGGTTTGAACTTTCCGCAGAAGCGTTCCATTTCTACGGAAGCGCTGAAGTTCTATGCGGAAGAGGCAAAGAGTTCTACGGAAGAGCTACATTTCTACGGAACAGCGACGGCTTATACTACGGCAGGGCTAGATTTCAACGGAAGAATCTCGCGATTGTTTCCATAGAACAGCTATATTTCTAAGGAACAGCCGGAGATATTACAAGGAACGATGGCAGAATTCTAAGGAAAGATGTTTAATTCTAAAAAAAACAGTTACATTTTTACAGAACGACACTACATTTTCAAGTAGAAGCGTTGTTCCCTTCTGGGCCACCGTAGTGTAGCCTGCGAGCAGGGTCTCAACTTGGTTTTAATTTTAGGCCTCACAGAGCAGCCTACGCACGTGAGTTAACGAAAATTTCAGACATGCGCAGATGAAGTCCCTTGTTGTGTTTACTTCTCTCCTCTACGCTTTTAAAACTTTACCGTTGAATATCTTATCAAAACACAAAGTCTCTGGTAGTTTAATACTTGAAACGCGAAGACTGCAAGGGAGTTAAGGATTCTACCGTTTAATTTTTTTTTGTTTTCATCGACTTAGTGGTAGAAATGCTATTTTTTTTCGTACTGTTTTGTTATTCACTACCTGTGGTGTTTATTATTTGGAATTTCGAAACGGTCAAGTTCAAGAATTGGCATTGTAGTTTCAAGGCAAATTGAGGTTTGGAGTCCACTGTTGTTCCTATGAAAGTTATTTTCATGTTTTTGACGCGCGCTCGAGATGTCATGGAGGAATGAAATATATCGACTGAGCTGAGTTAAAGCAACTGAAGCGCGCGATGCTCGAGGTAAGATTATAAATTAGGTTATCTTGACCCTATCTTGGGGTGTGTTGGTGGTAATGGGTCAGTTAGCTTACATTCAATATCGCCCACCCGAGATCGAGAGTGAACTCCGGTTTATTCGTCAACAGGAACCAAGAGCAGTTTATCAATCACTTCTCGGGTACTCATTGGTACTATTGATGATGTTTGACTGATATCGATTGTTAAATCAATGCTTATTTCTTTTGGGCGCTTTTAATGTGGAGGATCGACCAATACACTGATTCTTTTTAGACCACACTGCATATTCAATATTTTGTGTTAGTCCAGGTACAACAAGTTTCCTGTATGTGAAAAAAAATTTCCATCGGTGTAGATATTTAATAGTTAGAAGAAAAACGTTTAAAGGGGAGAGAGGATTCATTACAGGTCAGATTTGTCATACTTATCTTTTACACGGATTAAGGAAAGACAGGGTAATGAACTTGGCACATTTTTAACAGTTCCAGTGTTTAAATCTAATTTATTACTGTTATACACTGTACACTAACTGTATGTAACATAACATTGGCTGCATCATTTAGCTTTGCCCTTCCTATACAAAATGATTCATATATTATGTACAAGAACACCTATACAAAAGTCATGTACTTATTACATTAAAAGTTACCTACTGCTAATGATATGTTAAATTATACATGTGCAACAGTATGATGATATAATCTACATGTAGTTAGGGTAAAGGTAAAGTCTGTTTACGAGCCAAGTGGCCCATTAGGCCGGTGCTTAACTCCGGTTTCTGTAGCATGAAGCGACTAGGAGTATTTCTACTCCCCCCTGGATGGGATGCGAGTCCATCGCAGGGTTATCCCCAGCATTAAATTTGCTGGTACCCATTTATACACCTGAGTGAAGAGAGGCACTGTGAGAGTAAAGTGTCTTGCCTAAGAACACAACACAATGTCCCGGCTGGGGCTCGAACCCAGACCACTCAATCCAGAGTCGAGCGCACCAACCGTGAGGCCACCGCGCCTCCACACATGCAGTTAAATATTACATTTATTATGGTCTTAAACTACTGTAGTGAAGTCTAATTAGATTTTCCTAGAAAAAATCTTCTCTGCGAGTTTACGCACGAAAACAGTGGCGGTTACACCTGTACAAGACCTCTTTAGCTTTATACGTCATTCTTTGGTCACGTGGTCTGAAATGGGTAAACAACAGTTACGGATATAGCAAATTAATTGCGAAGTATATAGAATATACTTCGCATCTATTAATATAGTTTATATTTATATAGAATATACTTCGCATCTATTAATTAGTTCGCATCTATTAATTAGTTAATTTAGTTAGGCAGGGGACGTTAAAGAACCCACTCACGAGGTTATTGTGATGTGGTCTGGCCTGTTTACTGGGAATTGGGGGGATGGGGCATCTTCAAATAAGTTTCCTTTGATTGTTTGTAAGCTGCTGATGCAGTCCGGCTAAAGTCCCCCGAAAAGTGTTGTGATGCGCATTTGATCATATCCACATGTTAATTTGCGCAATATAAATATTAAATTATTATTATTAATATTTCACTTTTATTGCGTCTGTAACTGCCATGATGTTTCCAAGAATTCGAATTTGTCTTTTCACAAACACCCTAACGATTCTAAACTTCAGAAGTTAAGTATCCATGATATTTTCTAAATTTTCTCTAGATTAAGATCAAAAGAGTTATGAGTGACATCTGGTACCTAAGTGTGCTCTGAACATTTCTAAGACGAGGATTTTAAGTTTACAGACAGCCGAACGAGGAGATTGATAGTAGACGGCGTCTGTCCTTCATCGTTTTTAAGGTCAACTATACCATATCTACTAAAAGGCAATTAACTAAAGCCTGCATAAAAAGTCTTTTCCATCTTGAGTAGATGGCGAAAATCTTCCATCATCCACCACGCACTTGAAACACCTCACACTTTCGCGTTCAGAGAAACCTTTTTCAGCGTTATTGAGTAAAACTTAATTAACATTTCAACTCCGCTTCAATTAAAGATCTACAATCTTATCTTCTAAGTCGACGTATTAGGAAGTATTAAGACGCCATGGACGAAGGACATGCGAACATTGCTCTGTCAATTGGACTCATTTTCTTATTATTAACCCGGATACCCAACAGTTGTTATAGACTGCTCGGAGAAACAGCCGATCCTGACAAGCTAAGCCATGAAAAGATGCTACTGAATGTAAACTGGGACAACACAGGAGATCATTGTCTCGCTCCGATGCCATTCTACAGACGCCATCTTGGTTTGGTGTTCAACACACGTGGAGGCTTTCATCATCGCAGGATTGGCAGATATCCCAATTCGGACTCGACCTTTCAACTGATTCGGCTGGCTATTAGTAGGAACATACAACTAAATCCCGGGCCGTCCCCCCTTGAATCGCCAACAAAGAAACCGTGTTGCCAAATATGTTCAAGGACGATCGCTCGTAACCACCGGATGTTCACTCGTAAATTGTGTGACCTCAAGTATCACATTAAATGTGGTAACGTAACGCCAAAGCAATACAACGAAATTATATATGACCCGAAGAGCTGGAGTTGCGAGGAATGCACTGCACAGCAGCTGCAATGTTCTGGTTTAGATTTGGATTCGAACTTGTCACTGTTGCATCAACTCCCCTTTGCTTCTTTGACGGATGAATTGTTTACTGCTGCGATATGCTGTGAAGAGAACCGGTCTTCTAGTTTGTCCAGCAATGGAGAAAAGGAAAACGAGAGTTATTCATCAGATCTTGTGTAGGAATTGGAGGCAAGCTCGAGAAAGGACATACGAGTGGCGGATCTGAATGTTTGTAGTATAAGAAATAAGATTGATGAACTAAGGTGCCTACAATTACTTTGCAGATTTGAACTTATAGCTATTACTGAAACGCATTTGGACAAAACAGTGCGGGATGAAGTGCTGCAAATTGAAGGTATGAAATCATTAGGGCTTGACCGTAAAGGTCGCAAGGGGAGGCGGGTGTATATTATACTATAGCGAACGCCTCCAAGCAACGCATCGAAGAGATTTATTTATTAACGGCCTGGAAGCAATCTGGTTACAAGTAAAATTTCCAATCACCTCAGCCTTGTTTTCAGTCATGTATAGACCGCCAGATGACAATGATTTTTTCCGCCTTATCGAACGATCTCTCGAAAAGGCTTGGTTAAAGTCGTCATGTGTCATTCTATTTGGAAACTTTAACTGTGATTTTTCTAGGAGGGAAGATTGGAACGGAAACAGCGCCAAATTGTGCTCGATCTTTGAAATGTTTAACATGGAAAATGTCATAAAAACGGCCACAAGAATCACTTTAACATCACGTACTCTCATCGACCTTATTGTGACCACAAGAAGAAACAGCGTCGGAATTACTGGTGTATTACCCCTTGGGATCTCAGATCACAATCTCAGATATGCAAATCTACGCTTGAAGTTCATAACAAACAAGAAGTTCATAACAACAAGAATTTATAAAAGATTGGACGAGGAACGATTTAGAAATGATATAGAAGCGGCGCCTTTTCATGTGGCATCAATATTTAAAGACGAAGATAATACCTTGTGGGCCTGGCAACATTTATTTAATGGCATCTGTGATAAACACGCCCCTTTAAAACAAATTAAAATCAGGAGCATATCTGCCCCGTGAATTTCCAACGCCATTTGCTACAAAATGAATCGGAGGTGTAAGCTGTTCAAGGCCGCAGTTGCATCTCAGTGCTCAAAGCTGTGGCAAGAGTACAAGCATGTCAGAAATGAGGTTACCAAAGCTCTTAGACAGGCCAAAGCTTCTTATTTTCGCGAAATGTTCCAAGAAGTTAAGAAGACGAGCGCTTACTGGAATCTGCTAAATAAAGCTACAAACTCACCAACACGTAAATGCATTGGCCCCTTGAAAGGAGACAATTGTAGCCTCGCATTGGCTGATAGAGAAAAGGCATGCTTAATGAACTCGTACTTTGCAACGATTGGCAAAAAGCTAGCTGAAGAATTTCAGTTCACCTTGAAGTCCAACCTTCCGTACAAACTGAACACCGTAAACAAAACGACAGAATCTCTCCCCCACCCCCGCTTGAGGGATTCCCAATTTCTAAACACTCTATTCAAACCAAAGTTAATGCGCTCAAAATCTATAAGTCCACAGGACCTGACAAGATTTCATCGAAGTTGTTGAGAGCCGCCGTCAACGCTATTGTACCAGCACTAACGAGTCTATACCATTGCAGCTATGAAAGTAAGTCTGTATTTTCAGAGTGGAAGATCGCAAGGCTCACACCAATATACAAAAAAGATGATGAAACTGAAAGGGGAAACTACCGCCCAGTCTCCCTACTTAGCATTCCGAAGCAAAATCATGGAGTCGGTAGTAAATGACGCCCTTGTCAAACACGTCTTTCGAGATAACAATTTGGTCTCAAACAGGCAGTGGACCTACCGACCCGGGCATTCCACAGAATACCTGATGATTCATCTCACAGAATCTTGGAGATCAGCTCTTGACTCTAGAAAATTTGTAGCAGTAGCGTTCATCGACTTCAGGAAAGCTGTTGATAGCGTCTCACATGCTGCATTAATTATGAAGCTAGAAAGGCATTTCGGAATTAAGGGATCCGCCCTCGATTAGCTGAAGAGTTATTTGACAGGACGAAAACAGTTCACAGAGTTAAATGGAGTTAAGTCAGACCTTCTTCCAGTATCCATGGCGATACCTCAAGGATCAGTGCTAGGACCGACTCTGTTCACACTATTCACAGATGATCTGCTGCCATCTGTCCGGTCGGGGTCTCTGTATCTGTTTGCCGATGATACCACGGTCTTCTGTAAAGGCGACACGGCAGACGAGGCCATCGCAAAGCTGAACGGGGCATTGAAGGAGGTTTACGACTGGTGTGGTAGAAAGCGATTAACACCCCATCCAGGAAAGAGCGAGGCGATGCTTCTTTGCGGGGAAACCCAATGGGGCCGATTGCCCCGGTGTTATTGGGAGACTCCAGTATAAAATGGGTTACTAAAGCACGTGTGTTAGGCCTGACAGTCGACCACAAGTTAGCATGGGATGCACATCTAATGGATGTTAAGAAGAGTTTTGCTAGCAAACTAGACCTGTTAAAACGATCTAGATTCTTGCCAAAAAGTGTTTTGAGAGACTTCTACTTTAAGGTTATTTTGCCCTCTGTTAAATACGGGTTAGTACTGTGGGGTGCCTGTTGTAACTCAAAATTACTTGATTCAATTGAAAGACTTCATTGTAGAACATCTCGAATCATTTATAACTTACCAAGAGACATGCCTTCAAAAGAGGTGCTGGCCTACCATCGATGGCACACTATTTACTTATATTATAAAATAGATATTCTTAAGATCTTTTTTAAAGCAAAAAATGGCGGCTTGCCTGAATTGCTGTCTAATAATATTTACATAAAAAGGAGTAATGGATATTCACTACGGGTTGGAGACTGCTCTACAGTACCAAGATTCGAAACTAGATTTATGAAGGATTCATTGGCTTACAGAGGCACCTTTCTGTGGAATACGATCTGTCTCAATGAGAACGGAACATCGCATCTGAGCAACAAAGATCGATATCTGATAAGAACGAAAGATTACTTCAAGGATCTTAAATTCGAGACTACCTCCGCCTCGACAACGCGGCGTAGAATTGCAGATTTTATATATAATTGATGATTATTTATGTATATTTTAGTGATATTTTACCTATTCAGCAATGATTTTATCTCGTAAAAAGTAATTTTAATGTATAATTCGTAATGTACTAGTTGCCAATCTTGTCAATATTTTGACATTTTATTCATATTAGGATTTATGTTTTTAATTATAAATACACGACCTCACAAGCTTATAGCTTCAAATTTTTTTATCCTGTTTAAATAAAGGTCATCATCATCATCATTATCATCATCATCATCATCATTAGAGAGGTTTTTTTAGAAAATTAGGTGCAGCACGTCGTAAGTCACTAGTTGCAACGTGTAAAACTGCATTTGAACAGCATTAGGGAGAGCACAAGTTGTTATCTTAAGTATATGATAATACACCTGAATACTACAAGGACGGTTTTATTTTTCCTCATTGCTTTATGTGGCATTATCTTCTTGACCGTCTGGTGAGAATAGGCGTTTTCAGGATACAAGCCGACTCTTTATACAACTGAAACGATGTAACGGTACGCAGCGGTATAATGTTCGAGAACATGTCGTAATAGTGCATGCAAACTCCAACGAAATTTGTTCTACATCGTTGCGGAGTTTTTACGTCGCTTTTAGCTGAGGTTTAACCGAAGTATCATCTTGACGTAGATTCCAAATGCAGGTAACGTACGAGGGTAAACATGTCACACATGACTTTTGTTACTGAGGTAGCCGTCGGCAACAATTTAAGTGTTACACGACGAAAATTTTTAATACAACAATAACGAGTAAGTGCTATCCCAACAGGTCCGGATTTCATGAGTTGGTAGTAGATTTTCTTGGGTGATTGTTTGACTATTTATAAGTTAGTGTGGCATGTGCACTGAATGAACTAATTTGCTTTACAGCAATGATTTTGTTGTATTACAGACACTCAGCCAATCGGTTTTAGTTCATCTGCTTTGCCCTTTGCCCTCTACATAACCCTTTCCTACAATACCGGTGGATACGTCTGCGAGTAGCGCCAACCAGAAAAAACCCACTGGAAGCAAAATACTGTGAATTCCGCGCTCCGCACGCCCCGAAATTCCACATCCATCACGGGCGGTGATGTCACTTTACGATAATTTCGGGGTCATGTTCAATTAAATGGAATTGAGACCGCCAATAGCTCTAATTGGAGTTGAATTCACCAATCAGACACTCCAGCGGTATTCTTGTGAGTGTAGCACCAAAGCGAGGCATTAGGGTCGATGTTCGATTCAAGTTCAAGAAGTTATATGCGAGCCAAACATGTCAACTGATAATAATCATAAAAATACATTAGATTCTGTGAACTTTATCGCTGAGGAGAAAGCCCAGTTACTGCGCGGAGACTGTCCACGTCAAATCACGAACGATAGACTGAAACAGTGGCTGTCGTATCGTAAAGGAACGGCTAGGGATGGAGGTGCGCGTTCCGACGCCACGAAGGCCGAACTCGCACAAAGGTAACTTAATCTACATAAAGATCGCTATTACTTATACATATCTTGGCAACAACTGTAAGCTAAATTTCTAAATATCTTCACAAGCGATTTCTAGTTGCTGGACATGTCCATGTCGAAACAAAGCAAATGCTTTCGAACTCACATCCTTATAATCCTTGTTTGACTCGTCGTCTTTGACTTTCCTCTCTATGAAATAGGCTAAGAAATGTTGCATTATGAAATTAGGTACAATATCCTTAGCTTGGATGATTGGTAGCGAGGCTGTGTCCGAAGAAACATCACAAGTAGCATTGTTTACGGTTGTTGTTGTGGTTGTCAAGACGATCAACTAGTGTGGTTGTTTTGATGCCAAGTGCTTCCATTTCTCGGTAAAATTATCTTCCCAACCATTCTTTATACATTTAGCTTAAAGTTGTTGCCAAGATATATATAAGTAATAGTGATCGTTAGGTAGATTAAGTTACCTTTGTGCGAGTTCGGCCTTCGTGGCGTCGGAACGTGCACTTCCATCCTTGGCCGTTCCTTTACGATACGACAGCCACTGTTTCAGTCTATCTTTCGTGATTTGACGTGGACAGTCTCCGCACAGTAACTGGGCTTTCTCCTCAGCGGCAAAGTTCACAGAATCTACTTTAATTTTATGATTATTATCAGTTGACATGTTTGGCTCGCATATAACTTCTTGAGCTTGAATCAAACATCGACCCTAATGCCTCTCTTTGTT
This sequence comes from Stylophora pistillata, assembly GCF_964205215.1. Classification (NCBI taxonomy): domain Eukaryota; kingdom Metazoa; phylum Cnidaria; class Anthozoa; order Scleractinia; family Pocilloporidae; genus Stylophora; species Stylophora pistillata. The sequence goes on along the minus strand of NC_142521.1, from coordinate 16,869,843 downwards.
GCTACACTCACAAAAATACCGCTGGAGAGTCCGATCGGTGCCTTTAACTCCAATAAGAGCTATCCAAGCCTCAAGGTTCACCGAGAGCCTTTGGACTAGGTGTTATCCGGATATCGCGGTTCCCAAACCGTCTAAGTTTTCAAATTATGGTGAAAATTGCTAACACTCGGGGGCGTGCGAGCGGGGCAAAATACACTTATGCCCACAAACATGTAGTATGCGTCCCTCCGCACGCGGTGCGAATCTACACTGCATCACATGATATTTCAGTAAACTAGTTCTATCCAACATGGTTGGTGTTTATGATAGTCTTACACAATATCTCTATTTTAGCCTGTAAAACAGAATGCGCCATAATGCTCAGCAAAGTGATAACAGTGGACAATTTCTTTCCCACTTGTCGCAAAAATATTTTTATAGGATCTTACAGGGATCAACAACGCTCAAACGGAAACAAAATAAGATAGAATTGCTCGAAGGCCTATCTTCTGTTAGTGAAGACTGTGTATTCTTAAACACGAGAAACTAACTGACACTTTTGTCTCGAAGACTATTAATGACAAACCATCGGAGTAAAATAATCTTTTTCAGGGTTCGCAACAATTCTACCAGAGAAGGAAAGAATAACATTGGAGAGAATAGCAAATACATTCCATGGGTTATATATCTAACTAGTGGTAAATAAAGTAACAAACTGGTCTACATAATATATGTATTGTGTATTCGATACTGAAACAATCTGGACAAAAGTATTCTACGTAAAAAAAAAATAAAAACTTAGACTGCTGGACTTTAACCTTCGAGTTTCTTTTTTTTATTGCATCGACACTTCCAGACCTCTCAGCACGCCCTAGAAACTGTAAAAAAAACAAAACAAAACAAAACAGAAAGTTGCAATTAATTTAGAAGATTTACCATGCGTCACAAGCGATTCCCTCTTAATTAATGTACAAAGGTATAAATTCTCATATGAAAGACTATTCATTACTTGAAAGAGAGATCAACATGGCCAGAATGAGGTTGGAAACCGCCGCGACCACTGAAAAACGATAGAATAAGTGAACAAATTAGTTAATAGATGATCGGAAATATTGATGTCTTTTTTTACATTATATCTTTATTGCATGGTTACATACTTTTATCTCTGGGCAGGACTGAAAAAAAAATTATTTTTTAATAATTTAACAATTCTTCCAAGTCCAGAAGAAAAAGGGCGTGTAAAATCTATTCTTTGCATTTCCCTACGTCACCTGTCTACACCCATTGGCAAATGGTGCTTTACAGATAGAAACACATATTCTATGCAGTTAAAAACATTAGAGACATTATAAATTCGTGTAAAAAAATTATCAATTCCTACCCAGACTTGAAGCTGAAGAGCAATATTTTACACAATCCTTCGACTCTTGTGACTTGTTTTTGTGTCCCTGACAGCTGTATTCTTTACTCTCACATACACTTTCAATCACAAATGGTCCACCTCCTCCGTCACACTTTTTGCACTCGCCATCCTTGGCTTTCCATTCTGAGTAAGTAACTCCTAAAAAAAATTGTATAGTTTAATCCATTTATCACTGAAAGCTGGGGTCATTACTTCATCACGGATAATTTCCCCAGAACAAGTGCGAGGGGAAATCGTCGAATGAAAGTCGTAATGAAATAATAGAGATGCGAAAATATGAAATAAAGATTTATTTTTTTCTTTATTTATTTACTGAAAGCCAGGGTCGTTACTTTATCACGGATAATTTCCTCGGGACAAACGCGAGGGTACATCGTCGAACGAAATTTATAATTATGAAATAATAGAGATGCAAAAATATCAAATAAAGATTTATAAAGGTAAATAAATTAAGCTAATAGGAATATGTTGACATTATTGACAGTGCATAAAGATAACTGGTATGATTGAACGGATGATAATTGAAGGTATCTCTTTTGTGTCAGTTTATTTGCCTCTTGTCCCTTGTAATCATTACATAATCGAGCGGTGTAGGGCAAGCTTTACAAATTTACTGTTAAAAATGATTTCGTCTCTTACAAGATATGATTTAAGCCCTAATCAATCGCAGCGCCCGATTCTCAATAAATAAACGACACTTACCGACTGGTTCAGAGGTGTAGTTTGTCGTGTGAGGGATTATGAGTTGTACGTCCTCAAAATAAAATGGCGTTGAGACAGGTTTCAAATGCAAGCATACTTTGACTATTACAATCGTTCCACCCCAGGGGGCTTTACAGAAACTGACTACCAGTATCTCCACCTTACATGCAAAGCGCTTGAAAAAGTCACAAATCTGGAGCAAGAAAAGGAAAGAGGCAGGTGATCAGAATCATCACTTGCAATAAAATGTTCTTAACAATTCAGAATGTTCATCCATAGCGAATGACTCCTTCGCATTCTAGCCACTAAGGATCGAACTTCCAAATCGGAAACAAATATGTTTTAACAAATCCGCCCACAGTGTTGTAAACTGAAGAATGTCTCAGGCTTTTTCTTTTTAACAACGTGAAGTATTTGTCGCCAGATCTACTGAAAAGTGCATTTGGAACATTTTGAGCACTATTTGTTTAAGAGTGGAAGTTCCCTTTAAAAGGGGAGGTGGTGAGGTCTTCCAAGTGGAGGGTACTCGTCAATTGAAATTCACATATCTTATGAACAACTGATCATATTGAAGTCCATTTTTTGAATGAGTAAGAAAAAACTCAATTCAGATTTGGAGTATTTGATGCAATCCAAATATTACATCTCACATTTTGGTAAGTTAAGCATAACTTGTAAGGGCGTAGGGGGCAAAGAAATATGGAGAAAAAATGTACACCCTAACGAAATTAATTTCAATAATGTAGCTACTGCTTTCACACATTTACGCTTATTGTCTTTCCATCATTATTTTAGATTTTTTGATTTATTGAGCATGATATGGTGAATCATTATACATTAGACTTACTATGAAACATCTGATTGGTCGAGAACATTCAGTTAATAAGCAGTAGCATGTGATGTTGATACGATAAGCCACTATCTGTCTTTTAAGTGGCCGGTTTGAAGAAGTTCGGTTGCAGTCCGTACTGCCTTATTTTATGGGACGGCTTCTCGAGAGCGAGAATTTAAGAATAGTTTATGTAGAGCCTGAGGTTCTAGGCCAAATTTTATGCACTTACGAGCTTGGATATAGAATTTTTTAATTCTTTATAATCCGTTGATGATTCTTGTACTCGTCTTTCCAAGGTATATCTTTCAAAGGAATAGTATAAACGACGCATGCTGAAGAAATACAAGGAAAAAAAGCATTATCAAGTAACAAATAAGAGATAAAAGTTATCATTATTTTCTCTTTTATGTTATATTTTCCTAAAACCTGAGGTTATACAGTGTAGGTAAGGCGAAGAGGGCGAAATGAACGGGGTAGGTGGGAACTGAGTGTACCATTACCGGTCAATCTAGCAGGCCATATTTCAGAATACTTTCCACAAAATTCAAAAGTTTGTTTTGGTTGCCAAGAGACGGAGATGTAATAAAAATCTTACTACCTTCGTTTTCTTGGTCTGAGCTGAATAAGTTACGCAACTTACAGTACGGAACTCGAACTCGGTTAGTAAGAGGTACCATGCAAAGAAATAAAAGACACATTTTGCTGATCAAGTTCACGAGGATCTGCAGTTGTTGTGCAAAACTAAGACCTGGCCATACGTGACCGGTATTTTTATTTCTAAGGTCACTTACCGATCAGTTTTTGACATTGTGGCGAAAAAAGGCATGTGTTGATCGCGTTTGGAGGAGGTCCATAGGGCTAATTTGGGGACAGACCAAACTCTTTCACTAAAATAAAGCTGACGCAGTAGCATACACTGAAGCCCTAGCACCGTAATTCAATTGTTACTTGAATATCGCATGATCCACATTTCTGGGCAAGGACTCGTAGCTTATACTAAGTAAGATGATGGAACAAGACGTTTAAAACAGGGGAGACAACTGCGCACATAGGAAACAAACTTACAAGGATTCATGATATAACGAATTTTAGGAATTAAGAGCCTTATTTAGTGGTTTGCTTTGTTTTTTGCTTTCCTTTTGTGAACAGTATTTTTTTCCCATGTGTTTGCTCTTCGGTTCTTTTTGTTTTCAAAAATTTTCGTTTGCTTGTATTTTTCCCCTCTCTTTTAATTTTTAAGCTTTTTTTTTACTACGAGGAGAGAGCTGAGATTTTGTAAGTCGGATAGAACTAAAATCGAAACGATTTTAAAATTGAAACCGGCACACACTAGTGAGACTCAAACAAAATAGTTTCCCTTCTAACTGCGTCAACGCCTTAAGCTATTTAGCTCTGTCATTGGTTATTTCATTGGACTGACGAAGAAGAATCTTTTAAACGGGGGAGGGGGGGGGGGAGCTACTTCCAATACATTCACTTAAATGAAATCGAAACGATGTTCTCACAATTTGCGAAGCAATCTCACTGAAAATTGTCAGCGGATAGTTCTATTGCAGACAAGCACTAGGTGTTTGCAAGGAAAAACATAGCGGTTAACTTAGGAAATTAAGGAACTTTTCCTGACAGGTTATCTTAAGGATCCGAAGACGCTTTCCGTTTTGTAACGAACATCAAGTCGGGATCAATCAAGACATGTCCTTAAATAATTTACACTCACGGTTAGCTGAAGCTTAAATTTTGCTGATCGCGTTGTTCCAAAATTTTCCTGTAGACGCATTTATTAGATCTGCTCAGGTTAGCGCGGTTTCGTGTTTTCGGTAATTCAGCGGAGTATAATTTCGTGACTATTTTGAAACCAAACATGTGACGAGTAACATGGGATATTTTTTACTCGATTGCAAGTCAGGTGACGTTCGTAATGTCGACTTTGAGCCATGTAGTACATTTGCCCACAATGTGGCGAAAAATTTCCGGAAAAAAAGACGGGAAGAATGGCGGCAACTGAATCTTTCCCTCACTAAATACAAAAGTAAGTAACCGAAGAAGATTAAGGGCAAAACAAGTTAAGATTACTTTCCTCGACGAACCGTCCATTTAAAGCGACAGCAAACGAAATTCGTGGAGGTGTTTGTACGATTCTTTTTGAAACTTAGAAATTTGAGCCGGATGTTTTTTAAACTCCTTCGCATCCTCGAACAGGCTTCGCCAAAGCAAAATCATAAAATTTTTCAAGTCGTTGTTCAAAAAACAACAGTCTGAGTTACTTGCGAGACCACACTTCGCACGTAAAGGATTAGAGCGGCCCGTGTGGCTTGGGGAGCTCGCTGACAAGCCCGTGAATTGACCGCTTTGCAAGTTGTGTTATCATCGTTCCTCGTTCCCAGACCTCGCGCTTCCCCAGCCCTACTCTGAAGGATAAAAATAAGTAACAGTCTAGATTTCAAAACTCCTGTAATACTCAAATTAGATGTAATAAATATGTTGTGAGGTGAATTGAAAGTTGTTGTTTTGAGACTTTTCCAGTTAGGCCTTTTGTTTTGTTGAGCCTTGCCTGTTGCGCCTACTGACGTGTTGTTTTGGTAGATTTATATTATTTTGGCTCAGCTCGGGGATTTTCTTGTTACCGTGTTAGAAATTTAGACAGTTAGACAGTTTCACAGGTAGTCATGTTTGCGTTGGTAAAGCTGACCTTGAGTTCTACCCACACTGATGTTCCTGTTTGCGCTCGCGATTCCTATGCACAGCCGTTAGCGTTCAATTGGTTCCTTGGTGCTCGACGACTACCTCGGTGAGGGCCAACCAGTTTCCCCCTTTTTTGCAAAATAAACGGATGCACTAAGGAAACTCAGGTCAGCTAACCCAAACATGTCTACGGTTTTCCTACTTAATACGTTGGTACTTCTCGCTAGAGCAGAAAGAGAGAGAAAGGAAGCGTCGCTGTTGAAGGAGTCAACTCCTTTGGAAGATCTAGAGAATTAAAAAGTACAGAGTCCTGGTACCTCTGGTTAATTTGCCTAAGTGAGTTGTACAACCCCCGACAAAGACAAATCTCGAAAAACGCGAAGGAATCTAACTTCACATACCTAATTTTAAGGTAAGCACTAGGCTGACAGAACACTGAGGTTGAGGTGTTGATGGGGGGATGAAAAAAGATGTTGAGGTGGTGAAATTGGACGAAGAGGTGAGAGACAATGTTGAGGTAGTGACATTTGACGAAGGGGTAACAGACAAAGATGAGGTGGCGACTTTTGACGAAGTGGTGACAGAAAATGTTGACGTGGCGACCATTGACGAAGCGCCTAGGCCTTCCTCGGTCGTGCTAGTTGTACTGTAGATGCTGCTAGAGCTGGGTTTTCCGTTCACACTGGGGCTACTGCTGGATAGGGTATTATTCAAGCTTGGTACAGTTGATGCTGAGGTCTGCAACACTAGTGAAATGGGATAATACATCAATACATAACAGATGTTTAACCACTATTCACTTCAGTTTCGGTGGATAGTGATGAATTTTTACCGAGCCACGAAGCGGCGAGCAAATTTTCCACCTCTCCCTATCGACACTGAGGTGAGTTAGTGGTTTTTACATATACTTAAACAGCGAGATAATAGAACACAAAAAGACGTTTTAACTTAGCCATTCCTGCAAATAATGCAACATTTTCGAGCGCAAATCCCGTGCCAAAGAATATTTGGAAGGCTTCGACTCAAACTTGTGTTATGAACATATTTGTTGCATTGACGGGAGCTACCCGTAATTAAGGGTATAATTCTCTTGTTTGATTTTTGAGCTTCGTTCGCGAATTGCCCCTTTGAAAAGTAGAGGCTTACCCGCAGAGATTTTTACATATTTGAAAACTAGAATATTATAACCAACTAGGTGGGTAGTTTCAGCTCCAGAATCGATGTACTTTTGGAGAAATTCAGATAAAAGTTTTCCCTGTTTTACCCTTCAACAAAAAGGACCGAAACTGTACCGACAGAAATAATCTATTCGTGTGTTCACATTCACTCCCAGTAAATATCCACCGCGGGTTACCGACACCGAGGTGAATAGTTGTTTAAGTATATAGTAACACAGTGGGCTATCATAGTACAAAAGAAGATTTTCTATCATTTATACCTGCAACGAAAACCCACACAAGCTGCACAGGGGTGTTAAGTAAAGGATATTCAGAGTATGAGTAGCTAATCAGGACGCGTCTTCAACACTTTCTACTGTTTTAATATACACTATAATACCCATAGAGGGTTATTTTCTGTTTCATATTTGAAACTGAGGATTAGAAATGTCATTTCTAATTCAGTAATGAATCCAGTTATCTTTCTGGATATTCATTTCTCATTTCATTCTCCGTGTCGTTTAGCCTTAGGTCAAAACTGGCCACCCAGGCTTGTTTTTGTTTTTGTTTTTTTTTGGTCTTATTGCTTTGGAGAGGATATTTTAAATACATACAAATTGAGTTCCAAGTAAAAAGTGTTTTAAAAAAATGTCTGATATAGGAACATGCCATAGTGATTGATTTTAACGCATAACCCTCCATCCGGGCCTGGTCGTAACGTGACAAAGCAGTGATGCTTTAGTAGGTTATTTTATCATCCCACAATTGTGTGTAGCAACTTTTCTTGAGCGGGTCCCATTTCTCTTTGGATCATCGTTACTTTGAATGAGCGCGAAGTTTTCTTAGTTCTGTTACCATCTCTCCTTTCACTTTATTTTGAATATATTTGTTTTTCCCAAGAAAGGATACAGTCATATGGCCAGTGCGTTTGAGGATGTCACGCCAGTCGCTGTACAATTGCAAGTGCCTGCCTCATGGCAGTTCTACGATCAAATTAGGCAATATCCTGCCTACTGTTCAATCAAAACCAGACAAAAATGTCTAGCAAATAGATTCATATATTGGGTCAAGTAAATAGATATCACTAAACTCTTTTGTAAGCATGAATTTTTGCATTACACGGTAACTATAATATTCTTAGGTCATAACGTGAGTGTCATGACGCCAAATATCGTGATTCCAAAACCAGACGAAAATGTCCGTAAGTGGCTGCATATTTTGGCTCAAGTAAATAGATGTCACTAAACTCTTTTGTAAACATTCACTTTCGCATTATATGGTAACTATAATATTGTTAGGTCCTAACGTGAGTGTCATGTCGCCCAATGGCGTGATTCCAAAGCAGGAACCGGGGGAGCTTCCTTACTCAACCAAACTACTTTGGTATGGGATGAGTCGAAGAATACGTCTGCTGACCCCATTTTGCCAAGAATATAGTTTTCGCACATCAATGTCGGTGCTGAATAAAAAGTGGCAGTTTGAAATGATTAATAATAATAATGATAATAATAACAATTACAACTCATATAGCGCCAAAGTCCAGTTCCAAGGTGCTTTACAAGATTAAGATTCAAATAAAAGAATCAAACAAATAGAAATTTAAATGTTTTTAGATTAAGCAAAAGCTGAATAACGCACCAACATAATGGCCTGTTTAAAAGGAAACCAGTGCTGGTAATAATTTTTCGCCATTAACCGAACATGTGTCCTTTGAAATCTTCATTTTGGTCGGACATCTTATCAATTTGACCAGACATTAATAAGCATAATTAATTAGCATAATGAAATTCACTAGAATAATTATTTTCAATGATTGAAATTAGTTTTTTAATTTAATTATCAGTTATGATTAATTAGATGACTTTTACTACCATGAACACTTCATAATTAAGAGGCTGTCCGCGTAAGAACCGACCACTCGAATTTTGGCCGATCACAGAATTCCCTCAAATTTTTACTGTGAGATATTTGATCTAATCTATCGCCAAAAATTATATTTATTTGGTTCGTAATGCTATTTTATCAAATTTTTGGCGACGAGATGCGAGGGTGGTCAAAAACAAAGAAAAGTGTTGATTTCAGAGTTAATTTTCAGCGTTTCGCTGGAGGCTATAAACACTTATGCATTTGATCAAATAGCATATATCGGACATATGGTATCATTTTACATCTCTTCTGTTGATTAGTAGCAAAATATGTAAATTCTGACCAAACAATGAAGAATTACGCTGTTTTGAAAATACCACACAAACAGCACTTTCCAAATTTGAGCTAGTGTGCTGTTGTTCCAAGACGCTTTTCTCAAAAGTATAACGGGATCTGGAGTCCTCACCACTGTCCATGTTTAGTACTAGGGCTGGTGTGCCGTAAACAATAAAAACATTTTTGGCAACTAGTCTTTTCGAGCTACAGGAGCTCGATGAACTTTGCTAATTTTCAATGTTCAAAGTGCATGTGACCTAATTTATGCATATTTGTGGTTACTTTATTTCTCGCTCAAAATCAATGTTTGAGGCAGTGCTTATTCTCAAAACTAGCACGGTTGTTTTGTTAAGGTGAAGATGTCCATAAAATCATCTAAACTTGCCCCAAAGTTAGCAATTACGAAGGTAGAAATGAACATTTTCTGCGTGAAGTTGTTAGACTGTCTCATGTGGGCTGAAACATGTTGTCGAAATTCCATTAAGTATGTCTTGACCGCTGTCTTATGCTGTAAAAAACTAAAATTTCTGTCAGTTATAGATTTAGAAACACTCATTCAAAATATGTTATTATGAAGAGAACTTCATGCCTTACCAGAGATCTCCACTAGATCGGGTTGATTGAGTCATGTGTCACGCTCTTTACATTGAAAATGTCACGGATTCAAATTTAACTACTTCGCACAGAAATGGCTTGTGTCAAGAGTGATAATTTTCCTATTTTTACTATATTTTTATTCTAGAATTTGCCTCATTATGGACCAAAAAGTAATTTTTTTGTAGACAATTATGACGATGTCGATTTTAGGTGGCAAGCAGGTTGAAATGCCCGTGTTTTTACGCCGGATACCGTAAAATGGTAAAAGG